>NC_143154.1:2543864-2843864 GCF_041381405.1 Jatropha curcas
ATAATATAATATATAAGGTTCAGTATATTAAAATATCTCTAATTTTTCATGTTTATATTATTTAATTTTTCGTCAATTTTATTTTAATTTTGATTTTTTTAGCAATAGCATCCTTAGTTAAAATTAAGGATGAAATTGTAAATAAAAAAATATTTTTATTTCATTTAAAATAATTAATAAAAATAAAACTCTAACTATTCTTTAAATATCAAATTATATTCACATTTAATAGATGATATATTTATATTTTTTTATAAATATAATATTTAAGACGTGTAATTAAAATAATTAAGACTTATTTATTTATTTTTATTAAATGAAGAATAATTATATTATATTATCAATCAAAAAATTACAAAAATTAGAACTTTCCATTCGTAAGATATAGATAATATAAAATAAAGTATGTCAGTAAAAATATTATATTTTATTAATTTAATTTTAAGTCATACTTTGAGATTTTTTAGTAAGTAATAAAAATTCATGTTACTAAATTATTAATTAGCACATTTATTTTCAAAAATTAAAATTTAATATATGCAACATTATCTGCTTATACTAATGAAATTTTTCATAAATTTTTAATGTTTAGGTTGTTTTTATGAAAATTCGGAGATTAAATTATATATATGGCCTTGTTCTAATTGAAATCGTTCGAAGAAGCTGATTTTTAAATCCCGAAGAAAGTCGAGTTGCGAACAAAAAGAAAAGCCTAAAAAAAAAAAAAAAAAAAAAAAAAAGACTATCTGCAAAATATTAACAATGTCTTTCTTTCCCAATTATGCTCCAACCTCACTCTTATAGATATGCTATTACAGATTTTCTGAAGTGAACTCAGACATAGAGTTTACAAGATTGCATTTGCAAAGTAAAACACAGATGGCTTGTTGGACAAAATGGTTTTACCTGAAGTTTTGATAATAACGTTGTCTTAATTGACTTAGAAAAATTTACTGACAATATTTATTTTTCCATTGAAATTTACCGTGCTATCATCATTCTCACTCAATTGCTTGCAATCCCCTTGTTATGGGATTTATTATTGATTAAAAATAAAGACCGAGTTGTTGTTGAGGATTGTAAAACCTTTTTGGCTACCAGATCATATGTTATTTTTAGATGGATTAAGAGTTTCGTATAAGAGTTTATGAATAAGACTGTGTACCTTCATGCTTGTCTGAATATTATAATTCCAAAGAGGGCTTTGAGAAAAAGAATTGGATTTAAGAGAATTAGTAGAAATTTTTAGATAGATTCAGTTTACCATATCAACTATAAATTAACTAATGAAATAAAACCACATCGATAACTTGCTTTTTTCCAGTTCCATGTCAACAACTTTTATCTGTAACCAAACGAAAAACCTGAAAGAATTAACAGAAATAAGTTAGAAAACGTGAAAAGATAAATTATAAAATTAATTGTTTAAAAAATATATTTTTTTTAAAAGATAAATTATTTTTTCAGAATAGGAAACGTTGAAAAAGTGAGGAAAAAAATGAAAATGGGTGCAGAAGAAAAGAAAACGTTATGATAAATAACGTTTATGCTTTACGTCCTAACGAATTAATTGTGAAGGAACCAAGACTCACATGTTAAAACAGTGTGAAGGACACCAAAAACAAGCCACGTATGCATCCCTATCAAAAGATTATGATTAGATTGAGACAGTGAGTTGAAGGGATAACTACTACAACTTTCAAAGTCGTTTTCTGTGTTGCTCAATTCTTCCATGGCGCGCCAATTAATTTCTTCACATCATTCATTTTAATTTGTTCTCATTTGCAATCATTCATCTTTATTTGTTTTTATATGCTGTAGCTCTTCATTTTGTTTCTTTTCAAAAATAACAAAAATATTTTAGAAACTACTCTCTAGTTCCATTAAATTTAATACTTTTATTTTTTTTTCTATTTAAATCACACTTTAAAAAATCAAAACCGTTAGTTTGATCTTCCAAAATCATAATCATGATTCTGTCAGTATTCTCTACAATCAACTAAAGCCATACAGTGGCTACAATCTAACGATTTGGAGTGGATAAAGATTTTCCGTCAAAATTGATTTTGTGCTTGTTTTCGAGTCACTTTTTAAGAGAAATCACTCGGTATATAGACTCATCCAATAAAATAAAATCACATTAATAATTTGATTTTTTCTGATTTCACATTAATAACGTCTATCTCTAGTCATAGGGGAAACTTGAAAGAACTAATGGTTATGATATTTTAAAACAAACTGTTGATGTAGCTTCATTTCATTAGGTGGATTTATAGCTGACGTGATAGGCTCAATCTTTTATCTAAGACTTTCTCCATTTTTAGGCCACGTTCTTCGCTTCAATGGGAAGAAAAGTTTTACCCTTCAATAATGTGGATAAAGGGTGACACAACATGTGTCAAATCGATAGCCAAATCGAACCGTTATTTACGCGTTAAACTCAACTTGACGAGTGACATATTAATTACAAAATAAGCAACGTTTGGTGCATGATAGGATTTTTTGAATGATTGGAACTCTATAGGATTAAACAGGTAAATGTTGGGGTATTTTTAATGAGGATATTTTATAATTTGATTGAATACTAGGATAAGGGTATATTGTAGAAATTATCGTTTAACTAAATTTTTTAATCTAACCAAGATAAAATTTATGAGACGGAAGGAATAAAGAAGAAGAAGAAGAAGAAGAAGAAGAAGAAGGAACACAAAAGTTGCCAGATAAAATTGCTAACGGTTTATTTTATTATCTTCAATACATTCTTTTGATAAAGGTCTATTTCATTGATTGTTGGGTTGGGTTTAAGGACATTGTTTGAAAGTGGGTGAGGTGACACTACTTATATGCTGACATTTTGGACTCTTAAGTCTATGTACTTAAGGGGTACCCTACATTTTTCTCATCTATCGTTCTATCTAATGCTGTCGTCCAGTATAATTCTCTTAAGACCAAGGACTTTAACAAATTCCAATGGGACTAATCAAGAAAAATATCTTCTGACCTACGGGCTGTGGCTCAATTGGCGACATATATTAGACATATGGGAAGAGATTTCATGTGAGATTCGATCTCTTTTAAACGCATCTACAGAGAATGACGAGAAACCTTAACTGTTATTAAATCCTGAGCTAGAGTAAGTGTCTTTGATAATAGAATTCGAATACAAAAAGTTTACACAAAAATATATATATATTATCAATGTCTCCCCAACTTAAAACTCCAATATTTCAACAGTTGATTTTTGGTTGTCTATTTGTTTGGTCTTTGGTATTATTTCATAACATTTTGGATGCAGTTATTAAATGTTTCAATGGTTTATTTTAAATTTTTAAATTTAAATGATTTGTTATGAATTCATAATTCTTAAGTTACATTTAAAAAAAAAAATATTTATGGATTTTCATGTTTGGGCTATGAGTCTTATTTAGGTAAAACTTTCAAATAATAAAATAATAATATTTTCATGGTGAACACTTTGTCACATTTGTAACTTTTCCAAATTAGGTTGGAAGCGAAATAGATTTTTGAAAATGTAAAATTTCAGACAAAATTTTAATTTATTATAATCAATATCATGGAATTGTTAATATAAAAATTCTAAAAACATTACCATGCATTTCAAAATTTGAAAAAAAAAAAAGATATGCTGATAAATTTTATAAAAAAATATTAATTCATATATGATTTCATTTTTTAACGTCTTATAGTACTTGGACTCATTATAGGACAGAACCTTTTTTTTTGACATTATTATAGGACAGAACCTGAATGCCTTTGTTTAACATTACGTATATTTTGATATTGAAATGAGGCAAAAGCAGAGCACAGATCATTCATATTAATCCCACTCTGTTTAAGCAGTTATTTATCGATCATAGCATATTCCTCGAGTTTTTACACTTAGCTCCATCTGTTTTAGGAAAATAACTTAGTAAAATATTTTTTAAGAAAAATATTTTTTAAATTACTTATTTTCTATTGTTTAGTTGTAATATTGAAAATTAATTAAAAATTTTTTAACTCATAAGACTATAATAATAATAATAATAATAATATAAATTTTATATTTTAAAAATTTTATTGTTAAATATGAGAATAATATAAAAAAACAGTAAATTATGAAAGTCACCGGTGACCAGAGATGATAGATGGTGAACGATGAGTGGTGAAAATGACCACCGATAATTAATAAATTAAAAAAATATAGATTTATAAAGTTATAATAAATTTGTCACAGTTCGAAAAATATTTTAAACTCTTGCAAATGGAAATTTAGTTTCCTTTAAAATGACTTAAGTTTTTTTTTACCATTAAAATATTTTCCATTAATTTATTTTTCTGAATGCTCCCAAACAGTGAAAATTTGTGAAAAACGTTTTTCTGCAATTTATTTTACCGCAACAAACGAAGCTTTAATTTCACATTTTCACCAAATTCCTAAGTTCTTAATGTCCAAAACACTGTCTATAATATAAACCAAAAAAAAATCAATTACAATAGCATTTGGGGAAAAAGAATTCCTTTTCCAGGAAGATATGCTTTCATCGCAATATCAGCAACAAAAAGAACCCTAATCTTGTTGAAGGGTATCCAAAACTATATGCTTCTATCATCCATAGCTTATGATCCTCGAATGGGTTGACATACACAACATCCAATAGTGCACTCGACGGACGAGGTCTGTTATTTCGAAGCGTTTTGCTTAAAAAATAAAACTCTACGCCAAATACCAGCTATATTTCTCTCAAAACAGGCCAACCTTTCCTAACAATTTCATTGATCTTTGCTTGTATCTGGTTTTGAATCTTCGGTGGACAGAGCTCTGCTGCATAACCATTTAGTTTTGCTGCTAAACTTGATCTCTCAAGCTCCTCTTCAGGCAAGTTTCCCATCAGCTGAAGAAGAAATGGCCTCCGTTTGAGCTCAAATTTCTGCAGTCACCGAACATTTGAAATTCATCGAAACTTTGGTTCTCTATTTGACATCTATAACTACAACCAATTGTCACGTAAAAGAATGTGATGATCCTTAGTATAACAGTTCTTTTTATTTTAATACAAATTGTTCATCTACTCATCCAAACAAATATTTTCAGTAGCATTTTGTTTACACAGTAATGTCAATATTGAAAAAATTCAATTAACAATGGATTATACTAAAAAGCCAATAAAAAGGCTCATGACCAATAATTAAGATATAATAATTCAGAAAGTGTATAGATTTACGTACAAAATAAGTAACTCCACTTCAAATATACATTTACACAATTGCTATTACCATTAATTATCAAAGAAAAAGAAAAGACTACTGATCCACTTTCACTTCTAGCTAAACTCCTTTAATTCTGACCAACCAAACTATGACTAGCAGTACATTTTAGGCCTCAGCTAGGATTTTGTCAAAAGAACCATTAACTTGCAGCTTGCTAATGGCCTTAACAATATCATGTGTGCATGTATTACAGGATTACAAATAAATCCAACTTGGACTTTTCACACATACCCAATAAAAAAGGGGAAATCCTGGGATTCAAACCCTTAACTCTTCTCTATTCTTCTTCCATCTTCAGCATTTAGAAGTCATTATCCAACTTACTCTGCTTGCCATTTACAGTCCACCACACATATCGGAGTTACTAGTAACTCAGACATCCAAGGCCAAGATCCCAAGATTTAATCCAGCCATTTTATGGATTTCTCTTCCCACTACTAGATCATCTAATAAAATTTGGAGTCATTACCTATGCCAGGATAAGGCAGCTGGGAACAGGATCTACACAGAAAGCTAATACTTACAGCGGCGTAAACTCACAAAACAATTGAGGGAGATAATCAAATCCTAGAATGAGATTCAAAATCTGACACAATCCAGTGTCAAAAAACTGGTAAATCATTAGAAATGCCATAATCCATCACAATTCATCTGACCCAAAGTGCTATTTCTAGAAGTACCTGCTGCACATACTCCTCTTTTCAGCATTCATGCTATTTTAATTCTCTCTTCCCACCTCATTTTGGTTCGACCTCATTTTTCACTTTGCCCCATTCAGTTCCTTTTTGGACTGCCCTGGACTGGGCTTCAAAGAACACAATACATTCTGCCAAGGTCAAAAAGACAAATCCTAGATCATGGACAGCTACTGGATTTTAAACCCATCTTACACCTTGCTGCACTTTAGATCTCTCATAACTATGGACCACACGCACTCGCACGAAACACCAAAATACAAGGATAATATCCCATAAATAACACAAATTCTTCTGAATTCAGGATGTCTGATGTCTTATTGGATAACTCAAATACTCGCATTAGAACTAGGAATTATCAAAATGAAACTATAAAAGAAAAGTGGCAGTATATTTTATGTCCTTTCTGTGTTTACATAATGCATTATTCGTAATGCTGCAAAATTAAAGATTAAAGATAAAGCAGAACTCAGAACTTCATAACTAATAGTCTAATACAAAGTAATAGTTGATTTAATAGTTTCAGCAGAGGATATGATCTATTTTCTAATGCAGTCATTGCCAAAACAAATGTTTTTCTCTTCTTTTGAAGTGTATAAAGAATAAAACATCTTCAAATTATGATTACAGTTTGTATGTGCACAATGAGCAAGTAATTTATCCGAAAAATTGTTACAAGACCCTATTGAAAAAACTGTAATTTCACTTAGAAAACTTTTAAGCTGAATTATACAATTTGTTACTAAACTTACTGCTAAAAGACAGGCCATCCCCTAAAGTTTTATTTAATCCAAATTGGTAACCGAGTTTCTTTTTTAAATATAATTGACAATATCATCACTGAGACAGATTTCTATTTGTTCCAGGAACAATATTGAACAGAAATTTCCAATGTGGCAACTACTTAAATACATGCATGGAAGCCGTATTGCTTTGATGATCAATCTGAAACAAATCAAAGCATTAGGTTGATTATCTAATAGTGCAATCCACTCAAATTTTTCTAACAAACAACATTGAAAATTGAGCTAGGAAAACAATACTGGGGAAGCCTTTTTAAAACTTACAGATAGTAAAACAGCTACAAACTCTAAAAAAAGACAGAGAAAGGAAGACCATAAAAACCTGATGTTCAGGTTCTGCGCCATAAAATGTGACAAGCTGTTGTATTTGAGTAGTGACTATGCTGCTTCTTGACCTTAATTGCTCATGTTCTTTACTAACAGCAGCTAATCTGGACTCCTCGGTTCCATTAGTAAAGATAAGAGACCTACGTAGCATAATGTATCACAATACTCAATTTAAGCATGGACTCTAAGCAATCAAACAACAAATCACCGGTTTTCTTAAATATCTTTACCTGTACTGATTACCCACATCAGGACCTTGGCCAAATACTTGCCTTGAATCATGACTAGACCAGAAAACCTCCAAAAGCTCCCTAAAACTAATAACTTTCGGATCATATTCTACCTGCAAAGAAAGAAAATTGAATTCTTTTTCTTGATCCCAAAACAAAATGGGAAAGGCTAAAATTAGAAGAAGATGAGGACCTGTACGGACTCTGCATGATCACCCAAGCTTCTGAATTCTGGATTGGATTTGGATCCGCCGGAATAGCCCACGGTGGTCCGAACTACTCCATTCAAGCACCCGAATATGGCTTCGGATCTCCAGAAGCTACCGAGAGCGAAGACGGCAATTTTGAGGGGATGATCCGACGAGTCTTCGGTTGGATTAGGGATTTGATCCCCAAACCGGATGGCAACTGCTTGATTGGCCACTGAAATTGTCAATAGCAAGAGTGCTAACAAGCGAGGAGAACTGGCATTCCTTTCTGAGAAAGCCATTTGAGTTTGTCTCAGAGAGACGAAGACAAACGGGACAGAGAGTTTCCGGATCAAGTCGAATAACCATAACCCGAGAGCCGTTTACGACCTTGGTAACGGATGGTCGTTATGCGATTAGAATCGGGTACATGAATCCTCAGCCAACCACGTACGCGGTAATGATTCACGGAAAAACATATCTATACATACAGGTGGAAAGGTCGATATACTCGCTCATCCAACTAAATCAACGAGATTAAAAATTTTTTAATAGAATGAGATTATTTCTAAACGCATATTTAAAAAAAAAAAAAAAAAGAATCGAAATAATTTTTAAAAATTATGGCTTTATTTATTTGGTCTATAATTAAAACTATGAGTATATATATATATTAGTCCTACTCATATATATTAATAGAATGAGATTAATATATATATATATATCCTACTCATATATATTAATAGAATGAGATTAATATATATATATATATATATTAGTCCTACTCATAGTTTTACTTATAGACCAAATAAATAAACCCATAATTTTTAAAAATTATTTCGATTCTATTTTTTTTTTTTAAACATGCGTTTGTTACTATAAATGATTAAATTATAAATAATACTTATCTATTATTCATATTAAGTTATTTAAATCCTAAAATTTTGTCAATATTTTATCTATAATTAATTAGATATAATATTTAAATTGTTTGAAATATACTTTAACTAAAACCTAAACATGATTCATTGAATTTTATAATTATTATCTATAACACAATAATTTAATAATGTAAAACAGATCTTTTAATAATATAGTGAATACAATTTACAAAATAAAATGTATAATAATAAAGCAATTTTCAATCCGCGCAAAGCGGGAGCCTCTGTCTAGTTTCTAAAAAAGCTAAATTGTTTATTGGGGATAAATAATTTGAAATTTAAGAAAAGTGTAATACTACACTATTTAAAAAAATAATAAATTTGAGATAGAAAATGTTTAGATATAAAACATTAAAGATACATTAACAGTTATTAGAGAACATATTTGTTACTTCATAAATTTGAGAGTAAAGATTTATTACAAAGCAATACATTAATACATTAATTGATAATCCATTGTTATTAAACTTTATCATTTTTTAAAAACTAATAATTAATAATAATTATTTAAAGTCATTAATATATTAAATAACCAAATCAAATCAAACCAAATTAAAAATACTAATTCGAAATAAATCCAAACCAAACCAATACATTAAACATTAAATAATCAAGTCAAATCAAATCAAAAACACTAACTCAAAATAAATCCAAAATAAACCAATACATTAATACATTGAATACTCAAATCAAAGCAAACCGAAACACTAATTCAAAATAAATTCAAACTAAATCAAACCAATAGATTAATACATTAAATAATCAAATCAAACTATGCCAAGTGGAATCTTAATTGGATGAATATGCCACATATCAAATTAAAATGCCAAGTGGATATGTCACATGTCAACTTTCTACGCAACAAATGCTTGCTTTATATATATATATATTAGCGTATGCCTGTGCACAGTAAATATCTTTATCTATAATTTTAGAGATATTGTGAAATATTTTAAAATATAACATTTAATTAAAAAACATTTATAATTTAAATTATTTTTAATTTTATATTTGTTAATTTTGTTGAAAATTATTTAAATTAAATAACATTTATTTCAAATTCAAAACATTAGACTAATTATATAAAAATTAATGTCTATAATAAAATTGAAAGAAAAGGAAATATATATTAAAAATCATTGATTTTAATTTATTTTTTAATTAATAAATTTTCTTAGACAATATTAAAAACAATAAAATAAAGTGAACAATAGAAATTCAATCATAGATGTGTATATATATTATTCTTAATGATAATTTCATATACACCGCTTTCTCTTATGATTTATCAAATTTTTCCTAATTTGATAGTGTAATAAAAATTAGAAGAGAAAAAAAATATTAATATCGAAACGAAATTGTATAAAATTGATTGAAATTACAAAAAAAATTGATCTTACCAAACCTCAAATAGCTCTCTCTATTTATAGTCTAGTAATAAGCAATTAATGACAATTCAATGTATTATCATTAAAACTAATAAAAAAAACTATATATAGAAATTTTAAGATAAATAAATATTAAAACGTTTGGATATTCATTATTAATAAAACTATTAATAACTATTTTCACCATTAACCTTCTCTATCATTCTTTTAAATATAAAATTTTCATTTTCATTCGTAATAATAAATGATAACTATAATTGATTATAATGATATTCAATGTTACTATTATAGTGATGTTAATTTAAAAGATAAGTTATTGTACATATTAATATGATAATCAAAACCAAAATTATGATAATTTTTAATTAAAAAATAGGTTATAATATTATAATAATTTAATTATTTAATATATATTAATATGATAATTAAATGACAATTAAGTCCAATATTATGTGATTTTAATTGAGAAATACAGGTTACAATATTATAATAATCATGATTATTTACTAATATGTATTAATTATGATAATTAAATGATAATTGATATCAATATTTATATAATAATAGAAATAATAATTAAATTTTACATATCATCAAAATTTAGGAGTTTTACGTGATATTATAGTGATATTATAATCTTACGTGTCAATTTTTCGGAAAAAAAAAAATTGCGTTATATATATATATATATATATATATATATATATATATATTTTGACTGATTAGGTCTATCATCCAACACAGAATGCCGTGTGGTCATAGCATTCTAATTTATCGACGCGTCCACTTTTGGTTTGTGCTTACTAATCTGATAACTATAAGGCCTAGCGTATAAACACCATCATCCCATAGCTTCATCTTTTTGGTGCAGAAAGCACAGGAAGCTACATTATCTCGAGACCGACGAGACGGAGAACGAAGCTCAAGAATCCCAATCGAAAATATCAGTAAAAATAGAGTCCGATCGAAAGAGAAAGAAGGATTCGATCTCATCTGCAGATCGAATAGTAAAGGAGAAAGAAAGAGAAAGAGAAAGAGAAAAGATCAAAAAGAGAACGAAAATGGCGTCGGCTAATCAGGTGAGAGCATCGCATATACTCATAAAGCACGAAGGCTCTCGAAGAAAGGCCTCTTGGAAGGATCCTGAAGGTCGAGTAATTAAGAACACCACGAGAGAAACCGCCGTCTCGCAGCTCAAAGCTTTCCGCGAAGATATCGTTTGCGGAAAGGCCAAATTTGAGGACATCGCCTCTCGCTTCTCCGACTGCAGCTCCGCTAAACGCGGCGGCGATCTTGGTTAGTTACTTTCCTTTTTTGCTTTAATTATTATAGCAATAGAGTTGAGTGGTTGAAGTTTTCGAAGCTTATTGAGATATTATAATTTGGAGATCTAGAGATTTAGTTTCAATTTTTAAGGTTTTCTGGTTAGATAGTTAGTGGACGATCGTAATTAGGGTTTAATGCCTTAGAACAAGCCATTTGATTAAACTGAATATTGAGTTTATATCTTCAATCAGATTTGGAACTATCTGCTAGTGGCTGGGGATTAATGCTTCTTTCGGTTTTCTGACTTGAAGATGTTTATGGTAGTAAAATTTGTAGCATATGCTGTTCTGTTTAAACAGGCAATAGTCCATGAAATTGCAAACACTTATTAACGTTCGACAGATGTATAAGTTTCAGTGAATGCAATACATAAGCATGCATCTAGGTTACTGTTAGTTTGGAATCTTGCTGATATTACCTCCATTTGTTGGGAATGGAATGTACGTCTCGAGTTTTTCTTTATGGAGATGATAATATTACGATTGCTGGAAATGCTTGGGCGTCGTTAAACTTTTTAAAACAATCCAGAGCACAGCTTTGAATCCCTCTCTTCAATCCAGAATCCTTTTCTTTTTGTTCACTATTCTAGAAGGAAAGGCTGCGGTGTGCTAGTCCACTGGTGGCTAATTAAATTGTGATTAAAGGATGGTTATAGAAATCTTGTTAATTCTATTTATTGTTTTAGTGAACTGAATGGTGTTCTAATTGTGTAAAAAAAGAAGTTGGTGGATTTTCTTTCATGATGCGAATACTTCCTGTGATACTATAGTTGCTGAAAGAAAGAAAAGAGGAGGAGAAAGAGAGAGAGAGAGAGAGAGAGAGAGAGGAATAGAAGCGAGGAATTCTTTAAACTAAATCAGAATAATCATTCTATTATCAAAAGCCAAAAAGTCTATTTATATATTTATAGAGATAATGATTAATAGGATTGGAAATCACAAAGTATCAAATTCTAGACAAATAAAACATAGGCTTTTGGTAAATGGAATTTAGTAACTAGTAGGATAGAAGTTTATTCTTGTATTGGAAAATATAAGTTACATGTAAGGAATTCCCAGAAAAATTATTCTTCCTAAATCAAAAGAGTAGAAGTTCTTTGAATACTAAGGGAGGTAGGGTGGAAATTGAACTTGGGTTTATTTTCGGATTGCAAGATTTATCAGTAATCAGTAGTATCACTAGGTTTTGTCTGTGAGTGAAGGAAGGATAGAAGTTACATAATCTTCATAAACAGAAAAGTTCACATGAGAAATCTAAATTGTTAAAGCTCAGATTCAGATCAAAATACCTTCTACTTTTGGCTTCTGTTGCCTTCCCCTCATCATCAGGCTACATTTCATTGATTAGCAGTTTTGTACTCATGCAATCAGAAAACAAGAAAAATTGAATCTCCTGCACTTCAATGGGAGGGCCCCCACCCATATAGTGATGTGAAACTGAGATTTCTTAGCTGAAAGCTAATGTCTTAGCCAGTAGCCACTTGAGCGGAGACTTAAATGAAGGGCCTGTATTGATATCACATTGCTATTCAGCAAGCCAACAAGATTACTTTAATTTTAGTCCAAAATCTGCTAACTTGTACTTTCTCCACATATTTAAAGTCCTTTACCCGAATATGTTGTACTTTGACCTTTCACATACTTTGGACTACTATATCAGTATGATTCAAATGATTTGATTTTATACAGTGATTGTATTCTTCCATGCTTTGGTCTAAAAAAATGTGAGCAAATATTGTCTCAGGTCCATTTGGCCGGGGTCAGATGCAGAAGCCTTTTGAAGATGCAACATATGCACTTAAGGTCGGGGAGATAAGTGAGATTGTGGATACTGACAGTGGAGTGCACATTGTAATGAGAACCGGTTAACTATAGAACTGGTTGAGTACTTCAAATGCTTGTTCGGTCTACTAGGCAAGCCGGATTGAGTTTGACAACATGGCCTTTTGCTTTCAGTTAGGGTAATAGAACCATATTGTGAGGTTGCATCATGGGTTCTTATTGTGTGACGTTTTTGACTCATCGATGCAGTGTTCCCCAACACTATCCCGAGTCCAGTGCTTGGGTGTATTCTGTGAGAATTTCTGGTTCTGATATGGGATAACTTTGGGGAGACTATAATAAGGGATTCTATTTAAAGCTATGTTTATGTCTATTGTTTTATTTTGGCTGGAATTTATTTGTAACAAGCAAATACATGCTTGTCTTCCACTCCAATTCTACCAATTCTGTGTGGCTTTCTATTTTCCCCTTATATTTTATTTGCCTCTAGTTCACAATAAATATTTTAAATTAATAAACCCTTTAAAAATTAATCTAGATTATAGTTTAATATTTTCTATTTGCCTCTTATAAGTTCTATATGTAAATAATATATATATAGTTTTATTACAACAAAAAGACCCGCTTTTGGGGACGACAATCTCAAAAGTAAGACCAAGCAAAATGAAAACCCAGCTACCAAAATTGAAATATATTCAGCTGCTCCTGTGGAACCAGCTGCAAGCATTCTCGCCGCTGTTTATTCTGCTCTGGATACCCTTTATCTGTATTTTCATACCTAATGTTGGATTTCATCCCGTACTTTTGAGTAATTGTATTTTCATACCCTGATTTATTATTATAGTGCAATTGTACCCTAAAAATAAATTATAACACCCTGCACATGTCGATTTTTTAAAATTGCACCCTAAAAGTAAATTGAATTGGAATTTTGATTAAAACAGTAAAAAAATTGACTCCATAACTAGGGATAAAAACGGAGTGCGTATCAACGAGCTGGATTACAAATTAGGTACTCAAATCCGTTTTAAATTTAAAAATTCATTTGTACTATCTGCACCGTTCTAAACTCAATTATAATTATTCGTTCAAACCCAACCTGTTTAGCATTAAAAATATATATTTTTAATTTTTTTAAATAAAAAGCAAGTAAAAATTATAAAATTATTTATTTTGACTTAATAAAAAATATAATATTAATATTAAATAATTAAAGGATTAATTATAATTAAAAAAGTGTGTATATATACTTTTTTATTTTAAAAAATAATTATTTGAAATATTTTTTGAATATTTATTAAATGGGTAGCGGGTAGTGGGTATTCGCGTCATTAACCTAAATTCGATACAGTAGTAAAAATACTACCCGACCCCATTTTAAACCCGTTTATTCATTATTCAAACCCGTTGAAATCGGATCGGATCGAAGAGGGTACCCGCCAGGTCGGGTTAAATTGCTATCTCTACCTGTACCCATATCTATTTAAAATTTTACTATTTGTATCTATTTTAAACCCGTTTAAATATCATTTAAGTATCCATATCCGAACCTGTTTAAATTTTTACTATCTGTATCCCTCCAAAGTCCATTTAAAGTACCCTCATGTAGGTTGATACCCACGAATCTTAAACTATCTAAATATGAACTTATTTAAAATACAACTTTTACTAATAATAGATAGAATACCTACGGGTTACCACTACCAAACCCGTTTAATATAACAGGTAACGGTAACATTTAATATAACAGATACAATCCCCTCGCCCTATCTGTTTCCGTTATTGGTAGTAAATTCATTATCCGTATCCATCTCAAACTCATTTATAATTATCTATATCTTTTTTTAATAAAATACTTGCACCGCCTTCCATCCCTATTCATAACAAATCCAAATATTTAAACAATAAACTAGTGTTCAAGAACGTACATCGTTGTTAATCGTTGGATATATCCGTTAGAATGATTATTTATAATTTATGTTTTTATATACTTTTTATAAACCTTTACAAAGAGAATATAAAAATTCAATATTTTTAGTTATAATTATTACATGTATAAAAATAGATGCAAACCACTATCATACATAGTTATAATTATTTGATGAAAAATTTTAATAATTTTTTACAATAGATTTTTTGACAAAATAGAACAATTAGAAAGTTAAAAATAAATAACCATTTGATTCAAGATCTCGCCATATATAAAAATAAATATATATTAGTAATCAAATTCAAAAATTTTTTTTGTGATAGTATACCAAAATAAAAAACAAAATCAAAAGTTAAAATTAGTACATCAGCCGTTAATAACAATAAAATGAGAAATTTTCGATATAGCAATAGCAAACAAACTCTTGATAGTAGAGAGTTTTCAATAAATTATTGATAATAAAAGGAAAAAAATTCTTGATAGTAGCCAAATAAAATATAGTTGTTTGATAGATTAAATTTTCAATTGAGTTATAATTTAAATATTTATCCTTTATTATCATAATAATAGATGTAATATTAAAATCAAAGTATAATAAACTTTTAAACTAAAAATGTACAACAACTTAAAAAAAAAAAAAGAAGGGTTAAATGTTAAAAAAATTACAATCATGATTTAAATAGTTTTTTTAAAAAATTAATAAATTTATACTAATTGAAAATTGATCAAGAAATTTACTTAACAAATTACAGATAAAATAATTAATACCTTCAAGAGAATGATAAGACAAAAAATAACTAATAATATTAACAAAGCAAACAAAAGGAAATATGAGAAAAAGAAAATAATTTCAATTTAAAATATAAATTTAATTATTTTTAGATTTTTAATCTAAAATAATTAAGTAATTTTGTAATAAAACTATAAATATAATTGATTTAATATTGGATTCAATCTAAACTTCAACAATAGGATTTCCATTCCTAATTAAGATTGGATAGAATTTTTCGGTTACCATTTCTAATATATATTTGATTTGATATTAATAAAAGATATATATAGAGAGAAAGTTTAGATTATACTTACCGCAAGAACAAGACATAATTGGAGACTCAATAATTCCAAATTAGCAAAACTTGATGTAATAATTCTTAATAATCAAAAGCAACAAATTAGTTATAGTCGAGAATAATAAATTCTTGATAGTCAAAACTAAAAAGCAATTAAAACCAAACATATATATAGTGGTATGATAGGACAAAATTTTAACTGGAATAGTATTAAAAGCCAAATTTCTAATTAGAATGGGATTAAATTTATAATATTAATATAATAAAAATAATAAATTGATATCATAATTAGAATAAGATCAAAGTCAAATTTCTAATTAGAATGAGATTAAATTTATAATATTAACAAAAAAGAGCTACGGATTAATAAATTTAATATCTTATATTATAATATATTTAAATTATAAGATATTAAATTATAGTATTTTTCTATGTATAGAAATTCTAAAAGTTTCCTAATTAGAATACGACTCAATTATTTTTAGTGATATTTTTAATTAATCAACTAATAAAATATCAATAAAATTAAGAGTTTTCTAATTATAATAAGACTAAATTAGTCTGCAGGAACGTTTTGAAACTCAATGTTCCCCCTTATTCGCGTGCGCGCGCGCGCGCACACATATATATATATAGGAATTCCTATACATGCAAAAAAATTATGATTTATTATATTATAATTGAAATATTTAAATTTCCATTGCTATCTTACTTCCCTTAAAACTAAAAAAATGAAAAAAAGATATTATCTTGACAAATATTATTTTTGCAATCTAAATCAAATTTAAATTTTTATAAATAAAATATAAAATAAAAGGAGGAAGAAAAGAGAAAAGAAGTGCAAGCATACAAAGGATGTGGCGAAAAAGAGATATGTACTAAAAAATAGGCTGATTTTTGGTTATAACTTTAGAAAGAAAAAAAAGTTCGTTGCTAACCCGTTTGTAGAACTGAAACGATTCGAATTTTTATTTTCAAAGATTTTCCAATTAAATTTAATGAATCGACAGCCTGGAAATTAATATTAATATTTTAGTGCAAATACTGTGAGAAACCGGATCAAAAACCGATTGAAAAAGCTGAAAACCAGTTAAAAATTGATGATTTGGGCCAAATCGAATCGAACCAAACCGGTTCGACCCAAACCATCTAGAAAATTCCTTTTTTTTTATATCCAGCGCTGCACCTTCATTTCTCACCCACCATTTCTGCGCCACCTCCAGCCCACCACCGCACCACCACCTCCTCCTCCTTTCTTCCTTTTCTTCTTTCTTTCTTTCTTTTCTTTTCTTTTCTTTTCTTTTCTTTTCTTCTCCATCCTTCTTCCCTGCATCTATCTCTGTGTGACTGGCGAGAAACAGCAGATCCACTGCGCGCCGCCCAGCCCTCGCCGCCTCTCTCCACACCGCCAGTCGACCTCCGGCCACCAGCCCCATTTCCGGTTAATCGAATTCCGGCAACAATATATTAGGTATAATTTAGTTTTAGTGAATGAAATTAATTGTTTGTAGGTAATTTATTTAGTTAAGTTAGTGTTCTTGAATTTATTTAGTTAATTTATTTAGTTAATTGATTTAGTTTAGTTAGTTTAATTTTATTAATTTTAGTCGATTTAGTTAATGTTAGTAATATTAGTTAATTAAATTAATTTTATTATTTGAAGTTAATTAATTTAGTAATATTAGTTAATGAAATTAATTTTATTACTTGTAGTCAATTAGTTTAGTTAAGTTAATGTTAGTAATGCTAGTTAATTAAATTAATTTTATTATTTGTAGTTAAGTAATTTGGTTAATTTAATTTGATAATTGTGAGTAGTTAACAGTTTTATAATTTTAGTATTGATTTAATTAAGGTAGTTTAAATATAATGTTATTGTAATGAATAATTTGGATTGTGTGGTGATGTTGAGATTGAAGGAGGATGGGAAAATGTTGTTTGATTAATTGCCCGACGGATGGGCCGTATGGATTGAATATTTGTGAAATTGTTGATATTTTAACAGGTAGATAGTCCAATTTTTAGGGGAGATGCTGCCGAAATTTCGGTAGAAAAATAAAATAAATCTTGGTAGAAACTAAAATAGGAAATAAAATATATTTCAGACGAAAACAAATAAAATAGAGTTAGAAAAATAAAAATTTTAGTACAGAAAAGAAATTAAATATCGAGATTTATTTACGTAGAAAAAAAATGTAGAATATAAAATAAAATTCTTAGAGTGGTAAAGAAATATTGTCTGATAGAATTATTTTCTTTTGTGTCGTTCTAACTTTGCGTAGATCGCCCGGGTCCATCTAGTGCTCCTCCAGGACAGAATCAAAGCTAGAACTTCGCTCTCCATCACTGTGAGTAATAATAAATAATGCATGTCAACACTGCATTTGCATAACATTACATTTTTATATATTTACATATTGTATTTTCTCATATATATTATGTTATGATCACTATAATTATACTTATGCATAATTGTGCATTTGGATGAAATTGGTGTATTTTGATAAATGAATTGTTTGATTATTTGTGTTGTGTATATACTGTGCTCTGTTTGTGTGGAGTTGGGATGAAGTGGGTCACCATGGGTTTGTGAGGACGGTCGATAAATATGGATCCTGATGAACTGATGAAAATGGACCGTCGGCCGGGTAAATGGGAGATCGGCGCCCCCGTGTGCACCTGATGAATTGATGAAATGATGTTGATGATATGGAAAAGAAAAGAGAGAATGTAAAATAAAATATTGAGAGGACTGGTCAAGTGAGGATTAGACCGGTCGGCCAGATATGGGGGATTGGCTCCCCGGGTGCACATGTTTGAGAGGATGGGCTGTTTGAGAGGACGGCTCGTCGAGGGTTTAGGTGACGCCACTGACTAATTTCCACGTGATGTGATTATTTGAAGGTGATATTATTTGTGGGTGCTGATGTAATGTCATATGATTGACTGTTGTGTGTTCATTCAGTATACTAGGGTGCATTTTGCTTGACTGTATGTGGTGTGTATTATTTATTATTATTCACTGAGTTGCAAAACTCACCCCCCCCAACAAACCTCCCAGGTACTAGGAAGCAGCTGATTCGACTGAAGCTCTGCAATCTTCTCCGCAGAGTTACAAATGTAAACTTTATATTCATGTTATTTAATTTTGGATGTATAAATTATTCTGTTATCAGATTATTTTTGGACTCCGCAGTTATAGAGTTGTGTATTAATATTGGACTTATTGTTAGCACTACACTATAAATTAAATATTATGTAATTAGCTGCAGGTGAACCAGTAAGCCCATAACGTGATTATAATTTATTGTGAATAGGCCCTGGTTATACATTATGTGTTATTTGAGTTTGGGCCAGATGTTTGTATATGGGTTTACTGTTTTGATGAAATTGGAAAAGATAGGTAGACATATTGGATAATTTAGGCTTACTACGGGCCTCGGGGGCTTTAAGCTTACCTGAGCTCTAGTGCCGGTCCGGCCCATGGAAACGGGTCGCGACAAGAACCAACTATCAGCCATGGAAGAAAAAATCAATTTACCTTATAACTTTAGAAATGGACAAAAATTCCGTTGCTAACACGTTGTAGAACCCTTTGTCAACTTTTAGCAATGGAAAAATAATGAAACTAGATTTATAAATTAATAAAAATAATATGAGTAAGGAAACTAATATAATCAATCTATTTAAAAATTATTATATAATTTTAATCAATAAATAAAATTAAAATTTTTCTAATTAAAAGGGCCATCTCTTTAAGATATTTTATGATAATGTTATTCATGAGGAAAAACTTATAAGCTTATAATTAGTCATGATTACTAAACAATTACAATTAATCTATAAATTTAAATTATAAGAACTATAAATAAAAGCTATTTTACTAATTTATAAATAGAGAGAGAGTTAGTGTTATATTTACCGCAAGAAGAAGACATGATTGCAAACTCAATAATTTCAAATTAATAAAAGCTTGATGTAACAATTTTTAATAGTCAAAAGCAAAAAAATTTTAATAGTCAAAAGCAATAATTCTTGATAGCCAAAAGCAATTAAAACTAAGCATATATATACTGGTATGATAGGACAAATTCCTAATTAGAATGAGATTAAATTTATAATATTAATATAATAAAAATGATAAATTGATATAATAACTAGAATAAGATTAGTAATAATATTTTTGTCAATTCATAAACTTAGAAGAGGTGTTTTAGAAACCCAATGTTTCCCCTCATTTGTATTTTTATATATATTATAAATAGATAGATTATAGATAATTAAATCAAATGTAATTATTCACATAATACGTAAAAAAAATCAAGATTTTTTTTTGATTTTAAAATTAAAACTATTTTAATATAAAAAAAAAAGAATTAGATACCAATTCAAGGTTACACTTCCTAGAATGCAAAATAAATATGGTGATTCTTTTATTATTGCCGTTGTATCCATTATTTAATTTCCTACAATGGGAGAAAAATAGTAAGCTGAAGGATAAAAGAGATAAAATGGTGAATTCTTTCTTTTAATTCAAATATTATGTATTGCATTTAACTGAGTTTGGATTGGCTATGGAGTCTAGTTTTATATTATTTTAAAGAAAAATTACTATTTTGCTCTTGTATTTTGACCAAATTAACAATTTGGTGCATGTATTTTAATCAAATTATTATGACATTTTTAACGGCGGCTCCATCTCACGGTATAGTCTTTTAATCCAAAAAGCGCTGATTTTCTGTTAAAAAAAAAAAAAAAAAACAAAACACTCATATTATGGGACCCAGAGTGCAAAAACCCATATTGCAAAATCCCAAACTTGCCTCTCCCTATCGCAAAAGCAGCGATCTCCCTCTCATCCCCTCCGATTGATCTTCCAACCTCTAAATGGTCGACAAAAGGTGGTTATTTGAACTTTAGGCGCTGGTAATCACATCACTGACCTTTCTTTCATTGACCGAAATCCTTACAGCGAATCGAGGCTTTCCTTCATGCAGTGCCACCATGCCTTTTGATTTACTTCGGCGTGTTTTGGTTTTGTATCTACAACACTGCTCAGTGGCCACTAACACCGAGTTTGTCAGCTTATCAAACACTCGCATTGGCTCGATTGACATTAGAGTTATGGGCCGCTCCGTGTATGCTCACCTAGCTGGCTACACTCATCGTCTTCACTCGGACCCTCTCTAACGCCCAACCTCTCGTTCACACTGGGGCCAACCTTGCTCAATCTCTTATTGTCGTTGCCTCTCAATCTAATGTCATTTTTTCCACCGTCGGCTTTCCTTTCCACATCCGTCAAGTCCTACTGGATTCCACCATTGGAGCTCTCCAAAGTCTTCGCATTGGTGGAATTCTTGTTGCATGACCACATTCGATCCCTTCCTCGCCTCAGAGATTTCTGATGTGGCATTTGCCAAAAATTACCACTCCATTGATGCTCCAGTTTCTAGAGGTGACCGTGGTGATAAGAACAAAACCCATGCAATATTTGCAGGAGGGGATAAAGTAGTCATTGATCGCTTGAATCCCCTGTTTGTTCTCATGGGAAAGGTTAATTACATGGGTGCTCCTGGCAAAGGCCAATTGGCGAAGCTAACAAATCAAATTGCCATATCCTCTCACTAGCAGGCTACCAATTAGCTCAGTAGGCAAGTCTATGCTTCAATCGTGAAGGTGTTGTTGTTGATTCTATTAGGTTGGTCCAAAGCAAGATTTTGTTATTTGTGGGAACCATAATATGAATTTTTTGGTCTTTTTGTGCAAAATTAACAGAAAATCAACACTTTTAGACAGAAAAATTATATTACGAGACAGAATCAAACGTTAGAGATATCATAATAATTTGATCCGTGGACGAAATTGTTAATTTGATCAAAACATAAGGACGAAATAATTATTTCCCTTATTTTAATTATAATTACAACCTTAATTTATTTTTAGGGAGTTGCACCAAATCAATAAATTCACCGTGTTGCAGTTTAATTTTAGGATCTAAGTGAACTCTAAAAACAAATTAAGATGAATTGTAACTAAATTGATACAAAAGTCGATTTAAAATGAAATCACAGCTATTTAAAAAGTTGACTATGAAATTGATAGTTAAACTTATATTCTCAATTTAAATGCCATTAACAATCCAAACGCTACTCCAATTCCCACATCACCTTTTCTGCTTCATCTGTCTACAGCTCGACCATCTTTCCTTCCACTTTCCTCACTACCTCCCCAAAAGCCTGCAATTTTGCTGCCTTTGCCACCTCATTCTTTAACTCTCCAGCAATCCAATTTTAAATTGTATCTAATTTAATAAATAAAATATTATTTTTTTACTCAATTTAATCTTTTTTTTCAAATCAGATTCTTTTTTCCACCACCATTGTTTATAAATAAGTAAATATTTATATTTATTTATAAAAATATTAAAATAAAAAATAACATGTTCATCTTAAAAACAAAATGCTTTTATTTATTTATATAATATTTACAACAATTAATGATTTTCTAAAAATAAAATGACACCTAATGAATAATATATTTTGACAAGAGATCTAATTTAAGTATAAATAAAATTCAATGTTTAAAAATGGGGAAAATAAAAACTTAAACTAATAGTCTTATGCTTATAATTAACTAATTTATTATTTTACTCGGATTTTTGTGAATTTAAATTCATAAGCAATATTAGTTAGAGTATTGTTAAACGATGAGTTTTTTATTATTTAACTATAAGAGAGTACAAATCTAGCGAAAATAATATTTTATTTATTAAATTAGATATAATTTAAAATTATTATGTTATTGGAAAGTTAAAAATTTAAAATATTAGAAAAAAAAGTTAGATTTAAAATGGTCCATAAAATTTGAAATTTTTTTAATGATTTTGTCTCATATTCTATGTAGTTTAGTTGAACGGCCAAATTTGTGAACAGAATAGACACAGACACACCAAATAATTTCCTAGTCACCGCATGAATCGGCAGACCAGCGCCGCAGCCTTCTATTTAGTCAACATGACGTGAGCTGTTACATGTTCAAAAAGGAAGAGGAGTCGATAAATAAATAAAAGCCAAAAATAAATAAATAAACTAAGATAAAGTTCTCCTTTCTAGGGTTTCCTTCTCCTTTTAAATCTCTCTGCTTCCTCTTGCTGAGCCGTCTTCCATTCAACCTCTTAAGCTCTGTTCATAGAGTATATAAAAGAAATTGATTAAAATCTTTTGGATTTTAAACCTTCTTCAAGTTGTTTTTTTTTCAAAAATTTTTTTTGAAATCTATCGATTTTTCTTATTTTAGATCTGATTGATTGATTAATTAGAGGTTTTAAGAGAGATCTGAAACTATAAGATATGAAGCGATCGAGGAAATCGAACAGGGTAACGTGGGCTGCAGGTGTTAATCTTTGTCAGGTATAGCTGTGTTAATCTTCGATCAAAATTTAGTTTTTCTTAAGCTTTTGTTTTTTGTTCCTCTTTTTCCCTTAAACGGAAGGCTTAATAATGATTATTTGATGAGATTCATTATTGACTGCGAACTTTTTTTTTTTTTTTTTGTTAATTATTGGATCTGATTTTAGATTAGGGAAGTTAATCAATAGAAAATCTTATATTTTATTTAAATGAAAAATTTATTGAAAGGGGTAAAGAAATCTAAATCTCAGCACCAAATTCCACCGTTCGATTTAGAGAGCTTGAGTGAATTGAACGGCGAGAATGGTGCAACAGAGTGCTTTCATCTGCCTGTATGTGTGAATCAATAACTGTGCTGTTGCTTTTGCACATTCGCAACATAACATGCAGGCAGGAAATTTGATTCAAGTTCCTTAAAATTTTTCCCTAATTTTTGTTTACCAAATGTCAGATTTATAAGATTCTGAATAATAATGTTTAAAGATTTATGAGGATTTTAATTAAACAAAGTTGGTTATTGTATTAGGGAAGATTACAAAGAAATTTAAATTAATTTGCGAGGATTTTAATACAAAATTGATTAGTGATTATTGTATTAGGTAACATTATAAAGAAATTTAAATTATTGATTAATTGATTAATGATTGTTGTATTAGTTAATTACAGAGAAATTTAATTTCCTGAGGGATATTAATTTAATTGATAAGATCCCTTTTACGCTTTTGAAGAAATCATTCAAATTATGCTTGAAAATTGAGTTCTTTATATGATACCTAATTAAAAAAAAAAAAAGAAAAGATTGAGGTAAATCTTTGATAAGAAATTCAAAGTAACTAAATTTAAATGGTAAATTCTCCTTTCATTTCCTTATTTGTGTCTGAAATAAGTTATTCAGTTTTCTTAAATTTAATGAAATATCTTGTGACAGTATATAATGGAAAAAATGCAAAGAATATCAAGATAAAAAGAAATATCATATTAAAGGAATAAAGAAAAATAAAGAAAGTGAAAGGGAAATTTTTTTTTTGAAAAAGGAGTCAAGAAACACATATTAAATATTTTTAACCGATAATTTATAAGTCATATAAAATTTAATAATTCGAACTGAAGACTGACTGTAAGGACAAATTAGGTGAAATTTGGACAATATTGGGACCAAACATAAGCATGCATTCCTCAGTTTCAAATGTAATTAGGCCCTTCTTTTGTGATGCATCTCCTATTGCATCACAATTCCAGTTCTTTGTATCTAGCGTTCATTTAGCCATCTTATCCTGGCGTGTAAAAGCCAATCAATAATTGTTTGGTTCCCTAATTTCTTTTGGATTTTGGTTTGAGTTTAAAATGGATTTAATATAGCTATGAACTAATTTTTCACCTCATATTTGGTGTTGGAGAATATTAATGGGATTTAAAATACAAGTTTTGACTTGTCAACAAAAAAATTAATTGAAAACAACCAATAGAGATGTCATTGATAGAGTACTAGTATTTTATTGTCATAATTTGATGTAGTAGTTTTCTTTTAATTTTCCATTTTAAACTTTAGCAAGTAATCTTTGGAGAAACTTAGATGATAGGTAGAAAAATGTGAGAAGTTCCTTCAACATGTGAACCTGGAATTCTATTGCTTTCTCATGCAATGCAGATGATTTTGGGTATTATCTGTGAGCTTTTATTGAAGTTTGTTCTTAGACATTGAAATGTTAAGCTCAGTTTCAGCTGTGAAGTTCTAATTCTTCTGGAATTTAATTGTTGTGTTTAGTTCAGTACAAGCTAAAAAAATTTTATCTTGAGATTTATGACATTAGCAAGATGGTGGGGAATTGGGAAGTTTGTGAAGAATAGAACATCTGAAAAGCTTTTTTGATGTATAAGTTGATTAAGGGACTACTGCTTGGTAGTTGGCGCTATAGTGAAGGTCATTGATTCACAGTAGGAAGTAGAAAGTTCCAACTATATTAGCTACTATAAAATGATTACTAAATTCCAAAATAAACATGTGCTGAGAAATGAATAATTCATGCCTTGTCCAGAGGCTTTTGTTTGTAGCAGTTGCATTTTAGGTTTACTGATAGTTTGAATATATTTTGCAGCAGGTGGATGTAAGTTCATTTAGGTGCTTACTATGTGCCAGATTCTTTTGATTATGAATTATGTTTATATCCTATGCATCTTTTTTACCAACAAAAATATTCTGTACCACTGAGGCGCTTCTCATTAATCGTAAAAAATTGTTATTCAACAATCGGAGGATATTGTTTCTTTGGCTGTAGTATAGTTTTCTTAGGATATACTGTTCTCAATCTTTTTTCACTTGTCAGAAATCACTCTTTGTTTGTTTTGTCATATTTTGTTGCTTTGGTGTTGAAATTTAGTGGTTTGGAATTTATATTGCCTTGAAACTCTTGAGTTGTCAAAGATGTGTCGATCATATGTAGAATTAGGATCTATTGCAATGCTTCCATATGATGGGAACTTAATTTTTTGTTTTTTCTTTTTATCTGATTTATGCTTATTTCATGTCAATTTGCTCTCATCTTTTTGGGGCATGATGCGATTGTTGGTGGTTTGTATGGAATTTTAGTATGGAATTTTTATTTGTTCACTGAACTCCTAATTTTTATAGTCCAATAGCTGTATATATTTGGAGTAGTTCCTGTTCCTTTCAGGTTTTATTGAGCAATTCTGCAATAGATTGTTCTTGCTGTGATTGACTAATCTTACTAGTGGATTTTGTCTGACTTTGAATAGGTAAAGCTCTTTCTAACTGAGGATTCCCCTTCAAAAGTTGGTACGCAAGCTCAAGATAACCTTCAGAAAAAACCATCATGGGTACTGCATCATTCAAATGCAGATGAATTCAATGATCTCCCCCCTGGTTTTGAAGGGTGTCACACTTTGAAGAATCCTTTAAAAGTGGAATCATCCCTCATCCCTACAATTCAATGGAAGAGTCCTCCCAAAGTAAGAGAGCGCTCAGATATGTATAACATTTGAATTACCATCCAGTTTTAATTGAGTTCTAAATTAAATGTTGTTCTTGCTGTTGTCTTGTTTGTTTTGAAACAGCTTGTTCTCAGTTATGACTGGCACGTTGGAGCAGGTGAAGAAAGCCTAGAGGCAAAGGCTCAAAAACTGAGGGAAATGAGAGTGCTTGAAGCAGTTTTTCCACGCCCTTCTGCTATTCCTCCTGGGTAAAAATTTTTTAATCCGAGTAATTTATTGTGCTAATAATGGGTCTTCATTTAACTAAAAACTCACACATCCTTTTCCATATAGCCCGTCTATTTCATTGGACATAGAAGAGGAATATTACGATGATAGATTGACTCCCATCATTCCTCTCATTCCCATCGAGGAAGAGGCAGCTGGAGAAATATCTGATTCATCAGCACCAGTGAACAATTTATCAAAATCTCCGGCTATATTACCAACAAGACTCCCAAATTCTGCAGCGCATAACATTCCTGAACTAGAACCACGTACGAGCAAAAAACGAACTCACGGAGTATCACCTGATACAGGTGCTGATTTAATGGCTGCTGCTTCTGCTGCAGCTACTGCTTTAATGAAAAGCATGGAGGATGGGAGCCAGATTGACACTGATTTACTCATTAAAATCTTAAGTGACCCAAAAATGATTGAGAAATTGATCAATAACAAGAAACCACCTCTTAGCCCGGCTAGTTCACCTACCGATGGCAATTTGCATAATATATTTGCAGGGTTGAAACCGATACCAAAACCAGTTGCAAGATCAACTTCCTTGCCTACCGTACTTTCTTCCCCGATACCGGGCAGTCTGCAGCCTCCATCTACCCTTAGTGAGGTGCAACCAACAGGAACTAGAATGCCAAGCCAACCCATGACTCGACCTGTGGTAGCAAATTTGGTGCAATCTAAAGCAAACAGCTTTCTGGCCCAGCCAGTGATGGCTCCAAAGCCTATACCTAATGTGATGCCACCACCTTTAGGAGTGATGCCAGTAAAGGACGTGAACTACATTAAAAATCTCATTAGGGAACATGGATCTGAAAAGAAGGACCAAAATTATAATAAAATTCAAAACTTGGGCTTTGCACAAAATTTGAAACTGAGAGAAGAAAAGCCCAAGTTTCAAAAGCCTTGCATGTATTACAATACTCCTAGGGGTTGCAGGAATGGCTCCAATTGTCTTTTCCGACACGACTCGTCGTTTCAGTTTCAAACTGGTGGCTCTATAGAGGCCCCAGGTGCAAAGAGAATTAAATTGAGTGGTGAGATCACTGGGAGGTCGTAGGTAAGAATAGTTTGCTTTAATTTGGCATGAGGATGTAAATAGGAAGTTTGAGCACTCTAGAGAGAATTTGAAATTCTTTTATTTAATGGTTACAAATTTGGTTTTTTAGTGCCACGTTTATCGAACGTGTGTTCAACTTTAAAAGCTTTTATGTTAAAAAAATAATTTAATAATTAAATTTTATATTAAGCAATGTTTTTAACAAAACCTAATTATAGAAAAAGACAATTAATGATTCAGTGTAATGGTAATTAAATTACTCAATTGGAGAGGAAGATGAAACTTCCTTCTTAAATGGCCTTTATAACCCTAAAAAGATTATTGTTATTTGAAAATGATATGAATAAAATAGTACTAGAATTTATACTATTCGGGGAAACTAATTAATTTTACGGTGATTTTATAAATTGAAGTGTTTAATAGTTTTAATTCTATAAATTAAATTATTTAAAAGGTCATGAGTAAAACTTCAACATACCACAAATACTTTATTTATCAATTGCTTAAAATTCAAGAAGGGAGATGGGAGCTTTTCATCTCTTTAATCTTCCACCATAAATTGCAAATTGTCCATTTATTATAATATTATATTAGTATTGGCATGAGAAGAGATTGAGTAGAGAATTTTGTTTGATCTACTTATTGGGATCTCCAATTAAGGTTGCTTCATACTTCGTAAAAGCCACACTAAGACGTGAAAGAGCCTTCAATCCTGGCTAGGCACAAACTGCAAGACACATGCACAAATAGAGCAATACAAGCCACGAATAGAGCGAGCTCTCCGTAGCTAAATATCTATTAATTTTTAAAAAATTAATATTAAATTAAAAATAATATAATTAATTTATTTAATAATTTATTATAATATAAATAAATTTAATGATTTTCTTAAAAGATTAAAATTTCAAACGTGACAAATATTATAGAACAGATGTAAGGTAGTATTTTTTTCGTTTTCATATTTTTTTTTATCGCCATTTAACTTTTACATGTATTAAGAAAAGAAAATAAAATTATACTTTTTACTTAATTTTTGAAAAACATTCTTATATTAATTATTAAATAATCTACGTTATTTTATTATAATTACACTGAGTCATATCAAATTATTCTTATCCGATCAAGATTTATTTTTTCAATATAATAGTTAAGACAATCAAATACTATTGGCTAATATATCTTTTTTATATAAATACTATTGGTGGCAGCAATAATGATTTTGTTAATAGAAATGCATATTAAATAGGAATATAAAAAAAAAATCATCTTTTCTTAAAAAAGAAAACAAGACTATAATTTGGAATAAATGAAAAAAAAAATTATACCACCAAAAGGGAATATATTTAAAAAAACGTAATATTTAAAAAAAATCAAATGTAACACATAATATTCAGAAATAAATACAATAAATTAAAACTATATGACTACACCAACAGCTAACAATCATAATAATATTACTTCCATCTATTTAACCAAATTAACACATAATGTTAAAGTTAACAATTCTCAGATCAATGTAAAGAAATCTATATATATACATATATCATATAGGACTCCAAAGTTATACAAATCTATTAAATTTAATTAATTATTATGTATAACTAATAATTATAGTAATAATTTAAATTTTATCCCTCTCTATTGAATAGTAATTTCAAGGATTCAAAATGTAATAATTTCTGATTAGTTATTATTTATAATTAAATTAATATAAATGAAATTCTTTTTCCTATTAATTGAATACAATAATTAATTATTATAATAACTAAATCTATTATTATTGATTTACTAAATTAAATTAAATTGACAAATTATAATGTTGGAAAATCAATAACATATTAAGTAATAAGGTATATAACTTTTAATAATATAAATAAATTACTTAATTTATGAATTTTAACGATATGGATAATTATTTTTTTATATTGATTTTAAAATAAATTAAGTGACAATTTATATAATTTTTAACGATATGAATAAATTACTTAATTCATAAATTTTAATGATATGGGTGATTAAATTTTAAATTAATTTCAAAATAAATTAAATTAATGATTTTAGTAATGATTTTTCATTTTACTTTTTTTTTCCCTCTACATCTCTATAAATTTCATCATTTTCAATTTTACCTTTCTCAATATATACTTAATATTTTTTTTGTTAACTTTCAATATCTATACTGAATTCTTACTCTCATACTCAAAATCTTTGTTCCATTTTATAGTATCTATCCATCTTTGTTCATATATTTCATTAGCACAGTATCAAAAATTTTAATGATATAAATAGTTATAATAAAGGAAATAAAATGCATTCAACATCGAAAATATTCATCGTTTGCAAGTTATTGTATAGAGACAAACGGAAATTACACGGAGACAAACGGAAATTTAAAATTATTGTACGGAGACAAACGGAGATTTAGATAAATCTAATCCATATAATTATTTCTTTTTTTCCTGTAAAGTCAAATCTCACAGAGCGTAATCAACTTTAAAAGCGTCATTTCAAAGTAAAATTTTATTATTGGTTTCCAGTTCCACTTTCTCTTTTTGCAAATTATATTGACCAATCTACCCTTCCATGTAATGCCAATCCCTCTATTAAACCCCTCTCTCTATTAACTGAAAAAAACCGCGTAGTCTTACACTATTCCGATTACTCAAATTCCTTGCTCAACTTTCTGTCTCAGATCAAACAATGGCCACCAAGGACACTGCCGGATCCGGATCCGCCACCGTCAATGGCGATGCTTCTGCCGCCACTCCTCCACAAAAACACAAAATAGCACTCATCACCGGCATAACCGGCCAAGACGGTTCTTACCTGACGGAATTTCTCCTCAACAAAGGATACGAGGTTCATGGTTTGATCCGCCGGTCATCGAACTTCAATACGCAACGCATCAACCATATCTACATCGATCCTCACAATGCTCACAAGGCTCGTATGAAGCTACACTACGCCGATCTCACCGATGCCTCCTCTCTCCGCCGGTGGCTCGATACCATTCTTCCCGACGAGGTCTATAATCTGGCCGCCCAATCGCATGTGGCTGTTTCTTTCGAAATTCCTGATTATACTGCTGATGTGGTGGCTACTGGTGCTCTTCGACTCCTTGAAGCCGTCAGATCTCATATCGCCGCCACAGGAAGAAGTCACATCCGGTATTATCAGGCTGGATCATCGGAGATGTTTGGATCCACTCCACCTCCTCAATCAGAAACGACTCCGTTTCATCCTAGATCTCCATACGCAGCGTCGAAATGTGCTGCGCATTGGTACACAGTTAATTACCGTGAGGCTTACGGGTTGTTTGCTTGTAACGGAATCCTGTTCAACCACGAATCGCCAAGGCGTGGAGAGAATTTCGTTACTAGGAAAATAACGAGAGCAGTTGGTAGAATTAAGACTGGATTACAGAACAAATTGTTCTTGGGCAATTTGAGTGCCTCAAGAGATTGGGGATTTGCGGGAGATTATGTAGAAGCGATGTGGATGATGCTGCAGCAAGAAATGCCAGACGATTATGTAGTGGCTACTGAGGAGTCGCATACGGTGGAGGAATTTTTGGAAGTGGCATTTGGGTATGTGGGATTGAACTGGAAAGATCATGTGGTGATTGATAAAAGGTACTTTAGACCAGCAGAAGTTGATAATTTGAAAGGAGATTCAAGTAAGACAAGAAAAGTTCTTGGTTGGAAGCCAAAAGTTGGGTTTGAGCAACTGGTTAAGATGATGGTGGATGAAGATATTGAAATAGCGAAAAGAGAGAAGGTGCTTGTTGATGCTGGCTACATGGATGCACAGCAACAGCCTTGATCTGTTCCATATCAGATTATAGCAACAATTTGAGGTTACTGAAATACTGGTAAAATTTGAAGTATTAGATTTACAATTACTAGTATTATTATTGGTTAATAGAGTTCCATTTTGTTCTAAGGGAGGAATTTATTTATATTTATATTTATATTTTGTGTTGTTGTTATTTAATCTAAAGGAATGTTCTGTTTATTTATGTTGTTCTTCAATTTGTTTATTTACAGAAGCTGATGTAACTAATGTTCTTGAATTCAATCAATAAATCTTCCTCCTTAGTCAAAAAAATAAAAAAAATAAAAAAATGTTCTTGGTTAATGTCCATTTGAAATTCTATTATCTGGAAATCAAATTAATTCAATTTCAGCTTTTGGTAATTTTGATTACTCTCCATAACCTATATGTATATAGTCAGTTAAGCTAATGGTAATAGCATGTGAAAACAAGAGGAGTTATTAGAATAAATATGAGTACTTTTCTTTAATCTCTCTGGCCAGCCTCTGCTCCTAAAATGCTTAGCTATATATGGAGAGTATTGGCCACTTTGGCTGGTCACTTGCCTCCAGGTCCTTCCTTTTCCTTCATTGTTACTCTCTTTTTGTTCTTTTCATTGTTTTAATGGTTTATTTAGCATTTTTGTTTTCAAATTTGAAGTTTTTTTGGTTTAACACATTTTCCTTGTAAGCCTCACTTGGTTTTTTTTTTTTTTTTTCTTCCTATTTCTATAATAATATTGATTATCATTAATTATTCTTGTTATCATTTAAAATAAAAAAAAAAAAAAGTTTACTATCATAATTAAATTTACATAATATTTAAATATCTTTATTAAATTAAATTAACTTTGAATATTACAAATTATATAATTATTTATTTCAAATAAATTATATAAGTATTAGAAAATAATTTTAAAAAAAAGAAATTTAATACCAAAAAATTAATATTTATTAAAATTGTACCTAGCACTAGCATGTGGTTAGTTAAAACTTAAAACTACATAGCCAATCAAAACTTAATGATCATAATAATATTAGTTCCATCCATTTAGGTTAGAAATGGTTAATTATGTCTTTGATGGTTAGTTGTAAGCTTATGCCATACGAAATGATATTTGTTCTATAGAAATGTTTTTACTGAAATAAATAAATTCTTTGAATAAACAATTTTCAAATATACTTTTCTCTCGTTAATTATGCATACAAAACAATAATAGAGAAGAATTTTTCAGTCATCAAGAACAGAGCTTATGTCTATTTCAACATCAACAGAGTGGAACTTTGCACGTGAGCTCAGATGATACTTTCAAGTAGCAAACAATAGCTGGCTTTTATTAATCTTGCTTCATCTGTCAACTTAATAGGACCAAAGCAATGGGCTGGTGGGGGATTTTTTTAGGTTTTCCTTTGTCTCTTGCACAAGAAAGTTTATATCTAAATTCATGTAATGTCGTGTCGGTGAGGGCCTGATGCTTAAAAATGGGACAACAGGAAAAGTCTTTTAGTGTATCTCATCCTATCAGATTTGCATGCTAGATAATGGCTATTTACGAACCTCAATCTTCAATGAAGACTAAAAGGGTTATAAAATTACTCTATACAAGAAAAAGGGTTAAGAGTGAGAAAGTCTGTCTGACTTGATTTCATGTGAAGGCAGAGTTCTTTCTAGATCTAGCTGAGAAGATGAGTTACAGCTGACATCTGAGTCGGTGGTAGCAACTGCAAATGGCTTAACAGTTTTCCGAAGAGATTCTGGTCCCTCTGCAGCGATTCTCTTGCATAATGCATCACAGTTACTAATTACCTCAGTTAACCTTCCTTTGAGCTCCCCAAGCTCTACTTGCAGTGGATGAACTGCATGCATTTCCAAAGTGTGCAATCAGGATCTATATAGAAATATGTGCCAAGGACTCTTGAAAGGAAATCTTTTTTCATTGTATATTCTATATCAGATGCTACAATGAATAATAATTATTTGATACATAATCAACTAATTACCTTCTGATAGATGCTGTGATGTAGTCTTCATTGCTGATACGGAATAATTGAACCGTTGAAGAAGTTTGGTTGCCAAAGCATCTGCAACTTCTATCTTATTTTCAATCTCTTCCTGCAATGATTTTCACCATGTTATTGTGGAAGCACCTTAAGCTTTCTAGATCCTATAGTATAAAATAGCAAAATTGTTGTTTTGCCTGATGAAGTGATAACTGTTGACTGCCCAAACTAAAATCAAAACAGATTGCAAAACAGAGTTCCCAATTTATGTCCCAGTAGACTCTTTCAGTTTGTACGTAGCTTCTTTCCATCAGACACTAATACTCGAATCTCGATTATCAGACAGCTTATGCAGGTTATCAGCTTCTCATACTTATTTGACAAAACATTAGTCTGGCCCAACCTGAACCTTAAACTATGTTAAAATTTACTTTTGAGGAAAAATGATTATGAAACTTAGTAATAAATTACTACAAAAACCCCACCAAAATCCACCCCGCCAAAAAAAAAAAGGAGATTCCATCCCATGCCTTCACAAAAAATTAATCATTAACTGTCATTCTTAAACTATTCTAGAGCTCATAGCATTTATGACAGACGGGCAAACCTGCTTCTTGCTAATCTGTTGGGCCTTCTCATCTTGCCATTCACGATACATTGAGAAGAGCTCCAGTAGCACATTTGGATTCACAGTAGCTACATTGACCATCGAGTAAAAGCACGAAGAAAATTTAGAATAAAGCAAGACAGAGAAAGGAAAAAGGAAGTAGAAAAATTAGCTGAGAAAAAAAAAAATTGTCTTTTAAATGGAGATGAAAAACATACAGCAAATGATTTGAAATGAACCAATATCACAAGATCAGAACTAAAACCATATGATGAATGAAAACCAAATTAAACGACCATCACCAACTTGTTGGGACAACAACTTTACTTGAAGAAAGGAAAAATATATGAAAATAGGTATAATGATTGGTGACTTTCTTCACATGCACAACATCGACCATAATCTAAGAGACAGATAACTGAAAAGAAATTTTCAAAGTTCTCAGTTAACATCCTTGGCAAATTGAGATAACACTCCTACTATCCCACAATGAATGTCCTCAAGTTTTAAATCCTAAAAGTGTAACGGCTGCGATCATTGTGCTTTAGAAATCAAGGATTCAGATACAGTCACAGCTACTGGTTTTTTTCAGCCTAGCAAATTGCATCGAATGCATAGATATGCAGAATGTTTGGACTAAAAGGCCATGATATTTTAAGGTCCTTTCAACTAATATTTTATGATTCCAGGATTTAGAAATCACAAGATACAATATACATAAAGAAATTAGTCAATGCAAATAATGAATCTCAGTGAAACCAGTGAGTTATTAGTACAGAAAACCATTGAGAAAACTGAAAAATCAAACTCCAAGCCCACAAAGGAAGGATAGGCATCGATTGCCTCTCTACATATAATGCATATATACATTCAAAGCTAACTTCATGGGGATAATAGAGAAAGCTTTTCCATTGAGGTTGCATTTTCTCCATGCTGTTTTTTCACGCTTCTATAGATATTTTAGAGCAACAAAGCTCTATTATAAACTATATCATAGAAGCTGTATGTGACCTTTGACTCAGTACAACAGCCCCAAAGGACACAATTAACTTGCACCATTTCAGTTAACTTGCTTATAGTGTTCTAATATGAAATGATTAAATCAGACAAAATAACTTAATAGTCTTATTCTTTTTTTGGAGAAATAACTTACCAGTCTTGTTCAAAAACAAACCCCAAATAATTAATAACTATTGTTGCAATTACAATTTCTGGTACATAATTACAAAGGGGATAAAATCAATCAACATAGACTCAAACCCTAAAAATTCCAACTGAGAAATAAAGAAAAAAGAGGAAGAAATTTGAGGAGTCCTTTACTAGACTTACAGTGAGCTGATGAAGACAACGGCTTTCTGAGCAAAATGTCAGTCAAGCTGCTCTCCTCCTCCGGTGGTGACGTCAGAATCGGCATTGACTACAGTTAAAACCGTTAAATTGATTTCGAATCAATTGAAAATCTTGAACAAACGATAACTAAAATTGATCGAAAGGGCAAGAAAGTTACAATTTTGAGGGATTTGAGCCTCTCCAGAATGGGATCGAGGCTCTGCGATCGTTCGGAAACCGTAGTGATCTCATCGGCCAGTGCCTTAACGGCCGCAGTTAGATAAAGCTCAAGTGTTAATACAAGTGAAGAATTAAGAGTAGCGAAATCTATGTTGGACGGACTAGTGAAATTGAATAGTTACCTGCGAGCTCGAGAGGGCAGATTCTGAAGCGCCCATGATTGCAAATTTGATTGTGTTCTGCAATTCGATGTTGGAATTTGAACATTTTTCGGGTGAAAAAAGCACCTAACAATAAAGTAAGTACAGTGACGAAGGTAACGGTAAATTCATTTGTAAGGCATGATAAGGCACTATTATTATCATTTTACCATCAACTACGTAGCATTGATGCAGGGAGTCTAAAACTACGTCGTTGTAGCTCAGGGTTGCATTTTACTGATTCAAAGAAAACAAAATTCCCCCTCATCTCCTCTTTTCCCCTCTTCTTCCTCGTGGCGCTTTTTCTGGCTTTCTTCTACCGGAGCATTCCTCCAGGTACGGTAAAGCTATCCTTTCTCTAATGTATAGTTATGCTGATTTTAAGCGGATCTGTATTTTCCTACTTTGTCTTTAATCTCAATAGTTTTAGTCAAAAATGAAAAGTAAAAGCTTTATATTTCTAATTGTTGATCAGTTCTAACGAGTCTTAACTGTTTTCATTTTTTTTACCGGTTAAAGATCTTATTCCTACCGATTCCTTTTTCTTTTTTTGGTTTTATTTGGCAAAAAAAGAGGAAATGTTGAATATATGGTTGAATTCATTTGTAGGTTTAGCCGAGAAAGACAAAGATAGATGTTTATTATTTTATTTTTTCTTTTATTGATTTTTTGCAGGTTTTATTTGTTATTTTCCATCTAAGATGGGTTACTTTGTTATTCAAAGCTTCCTGTTAAGTTGAATGAAGCTAATTAATTTCTTGAAAGTGTGTATGTATTAAAAGAGAAAAAAGAGAGGGGAAATTAGATATTTTGTGTGAGAACAAATCAATATGGAACTCATATAATCACTGTAATGGATATTTTGAGAAAATGACATGAAAGTGGCTCTATGTAATGCAACTAGGCTAGCCATGGCTGTCAAAAACCTGTTGGTTTTTTATAACAACTAAGTAAACTTTATTGTATTTATTTTGATTTAATGAAAATTATTACAGGAGAAATGAATTCCAAGTTCCCACTACTGATTACTGAAATGAAAATATGCAGAGAATGCAAATGCGTAAATTTTTTTGTGCATTATTTATTGTTTTGATTACTACTAATAAAATCAGGGTTCAGGAACAACAAGGGACGCAGACTAGGAAATTAAGAAAATTTAAATTCGGAAAACTTGAGAATTTGAGAATTATGCTCAGCAAAGATTTACTCATTCACAGCACACCGAAAACTGGTTCTGTAAAATGAACCTTCAAAAGGAGCTAATTTATTTATTGCACAAACAATAATACGCATGAGAGTTTACCTAGTTTTAACCATACTACCCATAATTTGCTTTCTTCTTTCTTCCTTTTTTTTTATATTAACTTACAAGTAAATTAACTTTTCAGCTAACCCCAGAAAAAAACTTGCTAACACAGTTTGCTCTGTATCAAAAACCAAAGTAAAAATTTCCCTCCAAAACAATAAGCAACAAGAGCTTATCTAAGTAAATTCTCAATCGTCAATAATCTATGAAGTATTTCAGATATTATAGTATATTTCTTATCCTTTTAGAGCTATATTTACTTGTATATTTAAATAAATAAGTTTTGTCGAGAAGTTTAAGTTTGAGAGGCAATTTTGTAATTCCTGTTTTGTTGGAAAATATGTCCCAATTTCTTTGCAAGTAATTATATTTATCTTAAGTCTTATTTTAACGTCCTTGTTGTCTAGGATAATAATACTCCTCTAAGAACATGTTGGGAGTCCAAGTCCTTGGAGGATGAGGACTATTTCTGAAGTCCTATTAAAAAGGTTTAGGATTAGTTTGTGCCTGTAAAAACCCATGCTTGTAATGATTTATAATGAAGTTTTCATTCAATAAATTCCAGCAAATTATGCTTTTATCTTTCAGAGGAGATTTGTGATGCAATTCTTTCTCTAGAAATTTTGATGCTAGTAGTTTTTTCTTTATTATTATAAAGAAAACCAGATCTGCCATCATACATTTTTAAGCCCTGGCCCCTTACTTATTTCTATAAACTTTACCCCTAATTTCTAAAGTCCAAGTCGTTCTCATGCTGTCCTTACACCAACAATTTAATGTAGTAATACATGAATTACTTATCTTTCATAGGTTGAACAAAATATCATGTGAAGTAATTGAAGAGATGTACAAAAAAACTTGTATAGGTTTAAGAACTTGTATGCCAACCAGCGGATATCCCAAGCATCCTACCATAAAATTGCCATCCTGATTCAAGGAAGCATGCCAGTTTAATGAGACAAAAGACAAAATGCTTATGATTAAGTTGTAATATACCATAAAAACATATAGAGAGTGCAGAATACAAGAAAATATTAGTCTAAAGAAGACAAAACTAAATGTGTCAAACCTACTAAAAACAATAATTATATAATGGAACTCATTCCCACAAATAGTATCTTAAGCATAGATAAACTTTGGGGGAATATATCAGCAGTATTATGAGTTTGAACCGCTTTCCTTTACAAATAAAACTCTGTGTCTATTATTTATTTAGGTTGAATTTTTAAAATTTTTTTTGTTCTATTTTAATATTATTATGTATTGTCGTTTTATTATTTCATGTTAAAATTGTTTTATTATTTTCAAGTTGATTTTTAATATGAATTTTTTATATATTTTCTGTTGCATTTTCAGGTTCAGATACTTAAATTGACAATCAGGTTCGGGTAGTTGATTTTTAGCGGCTACCTGCCCAGCTTGCCATCACTATCTAGAGTGTAACCGTGTAAACGGCCTACCTCTGCAACCAAATAGAAAGCAAACTGATAACGACTATTCAACTCTTGTCATCCTATTTTTGCAACCATTTTTGCTTTTTTTTTTTTTTTTTTTTACATTCTCTCCACAACAACAATGGCTTCATTAGCTTCTTCACGTCTCCGTCTCACCTCTTCAGCTTCGACTCATCTCCACCGTTCCCATGTCGAGCAACATAGCTTTCTCCTTCAAAGACCATCGAACCTGTCCTTCCCTTCTCCTTTTGTTTCTACTTCTATGCTAGGTTACTTGCTACTAACCATTTTGGATCCTTACATAGTGTGCAAGATCAGTTTTTGATCTTTAATTTGAAAGTTCAACAGGGTTTGCGACTGGCATTTCCATTGGGAGGAAGGAGCAGCGGTCATCGTTTTTGGAAACGGCGGCGGTTAGGCATTTGGTTGGATCGCTAACCAGAGGGGAGGGCCTTCGCTTCGCTGTGGTCAGTTCCATTTTATTTTCGAATAGCTCAATTATTAGAATTTGGTTGTCTATTGAAATTCATATTTTGGAATAAATTTTAATGGCTAGGTAAGGAATGTAGTCTAGTCTGGGAGATCGGCCAGGTAAGCTAAAAAAGCGTACTTATTGGGTAGAGAAAGATTATCCATCTTGCATTACTCTGATAAACATTCTGAAGTAGGTATTTGGAGGAAGTGGACTGTGAATCCGGCAATAGGGAAATGGATGCCATGATAAAAAAGAATTGATTCTTGCAAAATCAAACTTCATTTGTTTAGATTTATGATTTTAATAAACTCCTGTTCTGAAGTCCACTGCATATCTTAGTTTTTATTACTTAAAATTTAAAAAGAAAATGTCTCCAAAGTCGAAATTGGAAATTTGGGCCTAATAGAATCAAATTCCTCAATTTTGGGGTTGTATATGTAATTGTGCTGCTAGTTTGTGGAGAATCTTGAGGCATTTGTTGTTTTTGCTTGCTTTGTTTATACGATTTATTATCTCTTATTACTGAAATTTACTTGGAATGACATGAAAGGTTGTAGCACGGTTCAATGAGATTGTGACAAAGCATCTTTTGGAGGGTGCCTTGGAAACTTTCAAGAAATATTCAGTTAAGGAAGAAGATGTTGATGTAAGAAACTGTCCAAATGAAGTTTTGAATCTTTTTTTTTTTTTTTTTTTTTTTTTTTTTTTTCTTTATAAGTTCTTCTTATGGGCAAGTTTTTGCATTACACAGTTATTCTCTTGATTTTTTCATCACAGGTTGTGTGGGTTCCTGGTAGCTTTGAAATAGGCATTGTTGCAGAAAGGCTAGGGAAGTCAGGAAATTATCATGCAATTTTATGTATTGGAGCTGTGGTAGGATTTCTACTTGTTATTGATAATGAGAGGATGTTGGCAATACCTAATTTGTTATGTCTTTTTGCTTAGATAAGAGGTGATACTACCCACTATGATGCTGTTGCTAATTCAGCAGCATCTGGCGTACTTTCAGCTGGTATAAATTCAGGTTGGTATTATTGATTTGTGCTATTTGTATTAAGATTTTGATAATTTTGTTGTCTTTGCGCTTGCATTATGTGCTAAGGTTGAGACAAATTGTTCCCTGTATTTGGGACATAAATGTTAACCAGATTTTAGCCTGTGCTCTCTATTTACAAGCTTGTTTTACTTGTGCACATATATTTAGTCAAATTAGTGATGCAATCACTATGAATTGTTGTCTACAAGCAATTCCGACTATGAAGAGCCATTTCGTATAAGTTTTGTACTAATTACGTTAAAGCATCTTGCATAGTGAATGCACTTGCTAACATGGACATTCATGCTGGCATGGCTTTGGAATTCGTTTTCCTGTTATTGACGAAGTTTTCGAAAGCTTTGACTCTAACATCTTCATTACTTTATTTTTTATTAAGGGTCTGTAGCATCAAATTCCATACTTGTAAAGTGAGTGTGAAGGAGTAATTTACTGACAATAGCATTTGAGTTAAGGAAAATGTTATTCAAAAGATACTAATTGTAGTTGCCATATCGCTAATCTCTCAAGTCCTCCTTTCATTTAGTTATCATGTATTTGAAACTTTTAGGGATCATGCCTAGCATTAGAGATTTTTGGCACTTGTTCAAAATAGCTTTATATTTACTAAATATATCTGACTTAATATCTACTGCATTGAGCTCTCTAAATATAACAATGTTAAGGTTCCAAAATAGAGACATGTAGCATTTGTAGTTAGAAACTTTTGCTATGAGATATGCTTAAAAATACACAAACTTGAAATATGGGACCAATAGCTCATATAACAAACCAGGACCTCTGGATCAACAAAACTGCACGCCTCCTACCATTTGAAAACCGCAGAAATACCACATTGTCTGAGTTGATTTTAACACAGACCAAGTTAGAATTGTAGAATATGTAGCAAAGAAACCTGAAAACTTAATTTTAGCATGAAGCGTATTGCTCGTGGAAATGTAAAATGACCCTAAAGTAAAAAATAAAACAATAATTGTCTATGTGTATGACTATGTCGTTCAGTTTTATGATTCCTTGAGCTTCATATAGCTAGTTTACATCAGCAAATGATCTTGAAATCAATGGTGATATTTTCAATAAATTGTCAATCATTTTGATGCTCTAGTGTCAAATTTTGTTCATTGGCATCCTAATGTTAAATGATACATTTATTTTATGATGTTGCAGGAGTTCCATGCATATTTGGCGTTCTAACATGTGATGACATGGATCAGGTAAAGTTATGGTAAAAGCAATTGCATACAGAATGACTATACCTATATATATGATATGAGAATGTTGCATGTAACAATAATTGCAGGCTTTAAATCGAGCAGGTGGAAAAGCTGGGAATAAGGGTGCTGAGGGTGCACTGACAGCTGTAAGTTGATGTTAACTTTTGATTAATAATGTTAGCTAAGCTGGCGTTTAGGTTGAGAAGCTAGAATTCCCTGCTTTTGATGATAGGTCACCGTTTAGTTATATTTTGAGAAGCCATTGTCCCTGACAGTCATGCTTTAGTCAGTATACTACCGGCGCATGTTGAAGGTCCATTGGGCTACGGCATACAGATTGGCATTTGTAATGTGTTTATCATACATTTAGTAATTGGCTTGCTAGCATGCTCATTAACTGTGTGAAAACTAGTTCATTACACTGCAGTTCTTATTTTCCCTCGAGTCATGTTTCTTTTTCTTTTTGTTTCTAAAAGAACTACCATTTCCATCAGTTATAGAAAGACAAGACAATGAACTTCACTATTGTTTTTTTTAACTCACTCTGGCCTGGTTAATTTGGCTTGTATTGCAGATAGAGATGGCATCCCTGTTCGAGCACCATTTGAAGTAGTGATAGAGTTGCAACAAATAAACTCGAATCAATCCCTTTTTCCCATGTGCCTTCCTTTCCTTTGACTTTGATGTTTACCTTCTTGTTGGAATAATGTGCAAGTATCATTGAAAAATATGAAATGCAGGGGGTCTCAGGGCCTGTTTGATGTTGAGGTTGAAACTTCTAGGTAGGGAAAAGAAAATATTACTACTTTGGATGTTGGAACAAGCAATTTATGACAAAACCATACTCTACTGCAAGATCAGCAAGCTTATCATCCATCTGATGTGCTTCCTTACAAACCATCATGCACCTCCACATACCACAACTTTTCCTACCAATTTTTGATCCCCCGTGTGCATATAATTATGTTTAAAACTTTCAAATTGTTACCATGATATATGCTTTTTTAAAAACAAAGAAAAAAAAATCATTTTTAGCATTCAAGATGGCATAATTAAGTCAAAAAAAAAAAAAAAAAAAACTGCAAAATTTAATAATTATGCTTAAATATTATTTTCTATTATTATTAAACGCTAAAAAAAATAGATTATAATTGTAATTTAGACTGAAAATTAGGTTTTGTTTCCAAGAGGAAAAGAGGGAGGACTCAGAAGAATAAGTTCAGCAGAGGCAATTTTGCCATTATGCACGAGAGGAACAAAACAATCATCATTGTCCTCCATCCTCTTATAATCCATCTAACTTTTTAATATATTTGAGTTAATTGCTGAATAAAAATGTATTTTTATAATTATATAACTCAATTTAAATATATTACGTGAAATTTTTTTTCTTTTTACCAAAACTTGAAAGTCACTTCATTGATAGAAGGAAAAAAAATAAAAACAGATTAAAATAATTTTTTAAAAAACAAATATTATAACGTTATAACCCTTGTGAAGTCGTATTTTTTAATTTGTAATAAAAAAATTTATTAGAAGATGTTAAATGTTAAAAAAATCACAAAAGCTTTAAAAATTTTAAAAGAAAATAAGTAAATGAAATGCATGTATATATAGAATCTCATATCTAATTCTAACCCCTTATTTGGAATAATTAAATTCTACAAATTGTGTAAAATTCATTTATAAATTCAAATTTTTGTATTTGATATGAAAAAAATGAAGAATTAAATTGTACGAATTTAATTTTATGAATTTAAATATAACTAAACCAAATTCTAAAAAAAAAAAAGTGGAAATTTCAAATGAATACCACAAACTTAAATAACCAAAGATTTATGATAAAATTATCCATCGTTCTACTCTTATAAAATTATTATGTCAATGATATTTTAGAAATAAAAGTAAATGAATTTTCAAATTTAAATTTATTCCAAACATTAATATTTTATTTATAAATAAATTTTATTTAGAATTCATTTATAAATAAATTTCATATTTTGAATTTATTTATACCAAATAGAGCGTAAAAGTTTAAGCTTTAAGGTGTTATAAAATATTGATTTTCACTTTGTTTTTATCACATGCAGGATCTTATAGATGGATAATAAATATAAACAGATAAGCAATAAACGGTATAAAAAATAATAATTCAAGGGAAATTTCAAATAAAAGGGATAAATATTAGGGTTAGTCAAAATCGAAATGATTCAATGAAAACTAAATAAATCAAAATTTTTTAAAATGTAAATCAAATCAAACCAAATTAGTTAATTTACATAATTGAATTCAATTAGTTTGGTTGATTTTAATTTTTTAATTTTCACTTATTTTTAGGTTCAATTTGATTCGATTTTCAGTATTACGTAATAAAAATCAAAACTCAAACTAAAACTAAATTGAAATCTAAAAATCAAACCAAACCGATTAATTCGATTTAAACTTTTTTAGTTTAACCAGCCCAAACCAGATTAACAAATAGAAATGAATATATAAAAGAAACACTTACACATTTGAACTATTTGAAAAAATAGTTTAATGACTGAGTCCCTGTCTTCCTTTCACAAAATTTCTACACATTTCAGCAAGCCAACAAAGAGATAGAGCTAGCTGCATGAATATGAAATAGTGCAACAACTTATATTGAACCAAACCCAACTACTGGATTGTGTACATGAAATCAATGCCTTGATCACCAAGGATATTGACTTTTTTAGTTACTTGACTTAATTTATAAGAAATTGATAATTTAGGGGATAAATTAAGAATTATGGATTTAATATGTAGTGATTGTTAATTAATTATAACACATATGTATAGTATGTAATAACAAAACAAGAATAAATAAATGGTAAAATGCATGAATGTATCCTTGTACTTCAAGAAAAAATCTTTGTGGCTGGTTAAATTTTATGAGTGACCTATCATGCCCATGAAGCTGTGAATTTTATTTATATTGTATCCCTCTTTATACTAGCAATAATATTTTTTTAGTATTTTTGGAATTTATTTGCAATATATCAATTTAATGCTAGTTAGTATAATTTTCACATTTTTCAACTATTTAATAAGTGTTTAATTGATCTAATTTAAAAAGTTTGAGTATTCAATGGAATAATTTTTGCAAGTTGAAGTATTTAATTAGTATAATTTTATAAATTAAAGTATTCAATAAATCAAAATAATAGTTGAAGGTGCTATAAAAATTTTTATATAATAATAGAGTGTTAATTACATTGCATTACACCTAATCAAACACAACCTTAATATGTGATCTTAGTCACTGAGTTATCTAAATTAATTTTTCTAAAATAATTCAAAAGGAGGAATTTAATAAAATTTATGAAGCTGGAATTTTTAATTTATTATAATTACTATAATTTATTAAAGTTGTCTTAATTCATTATTCTAGCTTATTATATTTATTCTAATTCACTATAATTAATCCGAGAAATTTGCTAGTCATGAAACGACAGTCTCCTCCCCCGTTTCTAGCAACAAAAAGCGACGCCGTCTTACCTCAATCCTTGGTACACATTCACCTCGTTTGCGCTTCCATATCTGTTGCCTCCTCTTCGTTCAGCAATCAGAAAACTGGTGAAAATCACTCATCGACGACAGATCGACATGAGGACTAGAAATGCCGATGCGACGAAATCGGCGGCTCCTAAAAAGACGCCGCCGTCCAGGAAATCGGCCACCAAAAACACACCCGATTCTGCTGCGGAATCCGTCACTCCAAAGACCTCGGAGACAAAGCGCAGCGCTGCTGCCAAAGCAAAGCAGGCAAAGAACAACGAAGCCGCCACAACCTCGCCGATTTCCGGTTCTGATTCAAAGCCTGAACAAGCTACAGGTATTATTGAATTATATTGACTTAGGGCATTACTTGGTTCGTGTATCATGCGCGTTAGTTTTAAATTTCTTAGCTTTCAATTTGAGCATGAAAGTTATATACTTTAGAATTTCGACCGGAGAAGAGGAAAAAAAAACCTGCTTTATTGAATTAAAGGTCAATTTTTTGATCCTTGACCTCGTTTTTTTTTTTTTTTTTTTTTTTTTTTTTTTTTTTATTAAGGTTATTATCTGTTTTTGATGGATTAATGAGATGCATTTTCTTTTAATATAGTAACTGCTGAAACAAACGCATCTACGGATGCTAATTTAGTGACGCCTGAAACAAAAGTTGTATCACGCAAGAAAATAGTGAAGAAAGTAGTGAAGGTAGTTAAAAAAACGCCTGCAAAGACTAAAACTCCTGCTGCAGAAAAAGCTGTTTCTGGGGAGATGCCGAAGATAGAAGAATGTGTAAAGGATAAGGATGAAGAGAGTGTGAAGGAGGAAGTGGCTGCTGTAAAGGAATTTGACTCTGTGAATAATGGGGAATCTGCTAATGAAAATGTTGGGGAATTAGCAAAGAAGGAAGAAACTAATAGTGAAGTGGGAGAACCTGCTGCTGAAAATGTTGCAGAATCTTTAGAGAAAGGAAAAGCTGTGATTGAACTAGAAGAACCTGTAGTTGAATATGGTAGGGAGAATCAGTCAACAGCAGAAACCGATGAAGACCCTGAGGAGCAAACTACAATGGACATGGACTTGCCTTCCAATGAGGTCAGCGAGGTCCCTAAGGATCAAGAACCAATCAGCTCAGACAAAGAAGAGGAAGCGAAGTTGGTTGAGACAAATTATCTTGATAACATGGAAGACAAGAAAGTTGAGGCTGTTGATAAAAAAGAAAATTTCCAAGAGGATTTGCAAGTGGAAGAGACCCAACCTTCACAGGATGAATATGGTGGTGACGAGGGATATGAGGAGTATGGTGATAGGTTGGACTTTGAGGATCATGGTGAGGATGACTTTGTAGAAGAGGATCCTGAGGAGCCTGTTGAAGAAGATGAGGCACTAGAAGAGGAGCAAAAGGAATTAACAGCTGTAGCTAAGGAGCGTAAGATAAAGAAAGAATATGAAATATTTGTTGGTGGCTTGGATAAAGAAGCTACAGAGGAGGATGTGAGAAAGGTATTTGAGAAAATTGGTGAAGTAGTTGAAGTTCGATTGCATAGGAATCTTTCAACAAATAAGAGCAAGGGATATGCATTTGTCAAGTTTGCAAACAAGGAGCACGTGAAACGTGCTTTGTCAGAAATGAAAAACCCTGTGGTATGAATCTCCTTATAGTTCTTTTTTATAAGCATTTTTATGCTTGGTTCTAAGTCTTCATGTTTGTAGATTTGTGGAAAGCGATGTGGAACAGCACCAAGTGAGGACAATGATACTTTGTTTTTGGGCAATATATGCAACACATGGACAAAGGAAGCTGTAAGTATTTCATAAATGTTTTACATTGCTTTTGTTAATTGATGTTTGATGAATGCTTGTTCGCAGATAAGACAAAAGTTGAAGGAATATGGTGTTGAAGGTGTTGAAAACATCACTCTCGTCCCAGATGTTCAGCATGAAGGAAGGAGCCGTGGTTTTGCATTTCTTGAGTTCTCTTGCCATGCTGATGCAATGCATGCATACAAGAGGCTTCAGAAGCATGATGTTGTATTTGGTCATGCCGAGAGAACTGCCAAAGTAGCATTTGCTGAACCTATACGTGAGCCTGATCCAGAAGTTATGGCCCATGTAAAGACAGTATTTCTTGATGGGCTTCCTCCTTTCTGGGATGAAGACCGTGTTAGGGAACACTTGCAAGGTTATGGGGAGATAGTGCGAGTTGTCCTGGCCCGAAACATGTCAACTGCCAAGAGGAAGGATTTTGGATTTGTTGATTTCTCGTCCCATGAAGCTGCTGTTGCTTGTATTGAAAGAATAAACAACACAGAAGTGGGTGATGGGAACTCAAAGGTATAGTATTAGGAGTTTCCTCTCCTATGTCAATTTTGCTTTGTGACAAAAATTATTTTTACCTGTATAGTCCATTTTTCTTAGCATTTTCTTTTAAAAGGAATTTAAGGGTGGTAAAAGTACTTTTTTTGTTGTCTCTTTTATTTCCTCTCCTTTATAATTTTTTTTTTCTTTTTTCTTTATGTTTCCTTGTAGAAATTGAGAAAACAAGCTTGGTAACTGAGTGCATCCCTTTCATTTGTAATAAAGACATCCATAATGTCACTGCATGCTTTGTCTAAGATAAAATTTTTTATTTCACCGTAAATGTCTGCAGCATTCACTGATTCTTTTGCACAATGCATGATAAATTTTTAACCTAGTATTGAACTCAAGCGGATGTTGTTTAACTGTGTTCATGGTGTTCTCATTTACTGGCAGACAAGAGTGAAGGCAAGGTTGTCAAATCCTATGCCTAAAACTCAGGCTGTGAAGGGTGGAATGTGTGGTGGCTTTCTGATTGATCGTGCTGGCAGTGGAACCTCTTCAAGATTTGGTATGTTCTATTTTTGAGGGTTAATATCTTTCTGATTGTTTGTAAGTTATACAGTTGCATGTGATTTATCATTAATTTTTCACAGGAAGGGGTTTTGGGCGTGGTGGACATCACTTCAACTGGTCAAATTTCCAGCGCGGTAGGGGTTTCTATCAGAGAGGGCGTGGTCAACCTAGTAGAATGGGTCCCAACGAGTATCATTTCAATAACAGATATGACATGTTTCATGGGAGGCAAATTATTGGCCGAGGTTCTCTCTCTTTCTCGCTTTACATTCACACATTCACAAAGACAATCTTTAGGTTCTCTTGCAATCTAATTTAATGCTAATATACAAAATTAGGAGGAAGAAGGGGTGCTCTCAGAGGTGGTTATCACCCTGCTGGCAGGGGTGTCGCAGCTGGTGGTCCATCGAGAACTAATTTCAGTAGACCTTGGTTTAATGCCTCTGAAAGAGGGCATGGGGACCATGCTTCCTCTAGGAGGCCACCATTTTCTCCAGAAGCCTTTGATAGGCCTTATGTCGGGAGGCACTTTGATGACCCTTATTTCTATGATGATGGTGCACATGGAATGAAGCGGCCATTTTACATGACTGTAAGTTCTGTCGTCTATATATAGACGCTTCCTCTTTTGCTTGCTTAAAGGTGAATGTGAATGTGAGTTGGATTTCTTTATCTTCTTCCTTTGGTTGATGTTCATCTATAGGCTGTATTGCTGTGGCCTCTGTTGCCTCTGTTAGTATCTTTATGAGTTTATAACTTTTTCTCTTGCTTTAGGACCATGAACCTGATTATTCAGAACCTAGTAGGCTCAGGCCCCGGGTAGATTATGCTGACCCAGGAGTTCCATTTCACGGGACACATTATCGTGGTAGGGGTAATTCATTCTCATTATTGCTTTCTATTGGCATGGTTTTATTATCTGGTTTATTTTTTTGTGATATTTATCATCTTTTGGTTTCATCTTTTAGACAATTATGAAGCAGGCGGCGATCCTTACTCGCATGGTTATTATGGTCCTGAAGTAAGTAATCAATCCCTTTCTTATCTCATTTCATGTGCAAGTGTTGACAATCTCATCATATTTTATCGCTTATTTCTGTTGCAGTATGGTGCATATCCACCTTATTACAGGAATGATCGTCCATATGGAGGTGGTTATTACTATTAGACATATGGCTGTTTGGTAATATGAACTGCCTTGCGCTCTTAAATTTTCTTTTTTAAAGGTGAACTTTTAATGCTAATGGTTTATGCTTCTAATTTTAATTGTGACTAGGTGGTGGGGCTTGGAATAGCAGGATGCGCTTCAATAGTCACAGGCAAATGGCTTGCTATTGAAAAAAATTGTTGAAGTCACGTCTCCATTACTTTCTTGGTGTTTTCTTTCTGTTTTTCCTCTCAATGCTCTTACTTCTTGCTTTCTCTATCTGAATCACATGATGCAGTGTGCTGAATGTTTAAATTGTCTAGTTTAGGTTGTCTCCAGAGGACATAGACTAAGTGATATACTCTGTATGTTGAGGATTCGAATAGGCATTTTACCTTTTCATTTAGGTTTGAACTACTTGAGGACTTTTGGAATGAACTTTTCTAAATTTCAGCTATTGGTTTCCTGTTGTCATCTTGAGCTGAAATTGAAACCATATTGGTGACATCTTTGTTTGAAAGAGAATTTTAAATCAAGGGGTTCACAGTCAAAAGTGGTGCAGTAGTTAAAATATCAAGCAAGCTGATGGAGGCATTATGGAGACTACATTGAAGATTTGTGTAAAAATGAAAAAGGTTTAGAGTTTGTATGCCTAACATGTGGGAATTATAAAAGCTTAACCTGTTATATGATCTGAGATTTTTGTGAATTGGTATGGAATTGTGCTGAATAAATATTAGTGGTTACTTTTGGTTACAAGGTGGATGTTGATATCATATCTGTTGATATCGGATTAAAGTATTACTCGGAATCTCTTGTCATTTGTAACTTATTTTGGTTGTTCATTAACATTATCAATGCTCATAAATAAATCATTGTATAGTATCATATCCGAGGAGCTAAATAATTGATAGGTTCTCATTATGTTAGTTGGTGATTGAGCAAATTAAGTTTTGTATGTTCTGAGAGAGATTTTTATGGTACCTTTAAAAAGAATCTTTTGATTAGGGGACAGGACTTTCTGGTATTGATGAATGTGTCCCATTTGATGAATAGATTTTAGGGTTAAATTTTATTCTGATTGCACTGTATAAATAAAGAAATGACCTTAGTATGCCTTTTCAAGGAAACCTCATTTTACAGGAAAATGTTTGTGCCTTATAACTTTAGATGGTTGATGAAGTGCTTTTCAAAGCTTCAAGCATTTTGGTGGGTGGTAAGGACCTGCAATCCTGCACATTGGGGTTATAATTTTGATGCGTCATTTCCTGCAAATTCATATTTTACGAGTACTCATGTCCTGACAAACTGGTTTATGCCTCAAGTGATTTGAATATATCTCATAAGACTAGGCTTATGGAACAATGAAATGGTGATTACAATTGAAAATGAAGGGCATTAACTTTCCTCTCTTTTATTCATTTGAAATAGAGGTAATAGTTCTGATCCTTGAAGATTAGGAAAAGTTAACTACATTTAAGTTATTTGTTCCAGTTCAAGTTCACTCTTCCAATAATCTATCTCTGGGTTGTCCAGTTTGGTTTAGAAGAACCCTTGTGTGAGAGTTCATAAAGATTCTGAAACTGGCAAGAAATTGGAACACCAAACTGAAAGAAGTTGTGAGCTGAATGTGGTTGGTTGGTTGGTTTTCCATTGAGCCTTTTGATTTCTCAGTTTCTCAGTTTGTCTTTTCATTTCAAAAGTAGATGGTTAGCTGTCTAAACTGATTATGTTTGTGTTTGAGATACATATTTTAAATGGTGGAGTCACTTTTCTAGTATTGGTTTACTGTTTGAACCCTCATTAACTTTGTGTGTTCGCTTTTGTACATGGACTCACACATGCTTTGTAAGACTACCATTAGTATTGGTAGACTGATTAGTTTTACTTTCTTTGCTGCACTGTGTTCTTTGATGTGGGTTCAAAAATTGTGCTCAGTGCTGGTAGATTGTTTGAAATCTTCTTGATTGTCTTGGCACAAAGATTTTTTGAGCTCTTTATTTCTTTTCTTGGGCATATTGATACTCTGCATGGCTTTTGCAAGCAGTCAGTAATTTTTTTTTTTTTTGCTGATGAAAATGATCAATACCATCAACTTGCTTCTCTATTTTCTTGTTAGAAATAAAGAAAATGATTCTGATCCTTGAACATCAAGAAGAGTTGGGCTTGTTTAGAGAGTATGCTACCCTTTAGTTTATCTGTTTACCCCTAGTTCCCTTACCAAATGATCCCCTCTAGATAGTTACTAGTTTTTGTTTGGGAAACAGCTTTACTGCAGTGTTTTCAAGGAGAACTTTTCTGAAGTTGAAATTCAAACTGAAAAAACAGTTTTCTGAATCAATTGGTTTGATTTTGACTTTTTTTTTTTTTTTTTAAAATTTCAGTTTTGACTTTTTGTGGTTACAAAAATTTTATGGTTAATAATTTGGTGGTCGTGTTTATGTATACACTCATATATACTCTCTGTCTTGCTGCTTTTTTGATTTTAGGTTGTAGGGTTCTAGATGGACCGCTGAGTTGTTTTTATTATAATTTAAATCTATGGGATCAGCATTATTCCTAGCCTGCCTCACTTTTGCTGGACCACCCACTAGTCTCTTTTCTTTCTTCATGTAGACATGGAAGCGCTTAATCTCAAATCAATCTCATTCCTTGCTCTTTAAAGCTTCCTCTATTTTTGCCCCCTTCCTTTCAATGTTTGTTATCTTATGTTTTTCACTCTTAATCTCACTCTTTATGACCTGTGTTGCATTTTTCTTTGATTTGGCTTCTTTACCTTGTTTAAGTACAATTGCTTTCTTTCCATTCAAATTTTATCTTAAAGTTTCTAAGGTGTCTTTTCTTTGCATTTATGGTTTTTATGAGTGAAAAAAGGTGGTATAGATTGTTGTATTGTTCATATCGCCTTTAATAATTCGATATATTATCCAGCAACTCTGTCATTAACACCATTACCTATTTGTCCGCCCAACTACCATAAACTCTCTGATGTTGCTGATGCTGATGTTTTTGCCATAACACCATAACCACTGCCCTGTGATGACACCACCTGTGCTACAGATACTGCCATTATCATGAATTCTAACTTCTCATTGTGAACTTCTCTGCTACTTGTAGCATTACAATTGCCAGTACCATTATCATTACAATCAATTCATGTACACAACTACCGTCGACATGATTTTTCCGTTCATAGTTTCTTCAGTTTAGAGATAATGCTGCTGGTTTTTGGAAAACTACAATTTAAAAGCATTAGTAAACAGTTGATTTTCCAATTGAGAAGATTTGCTGCTTTCCTGAAACAGGTAATTGAGTCGGTTAGAGAAATTTGTTTTTGGTATGTGTTCTTTGTTTTCTAATGTTAGTTGCAGCAATTGAGTCAGTTTGTTTTGTTTTGGTTGTGTTCTTTACTGCTGGCCTTTTGGACGATGATATGTGATCTGTGGCGACGACCAAAAGTGGGGTAAGTGATGTTGGCTATTGCAAATATGTTTAAAAGTGGTTAGTATGTGATTTTGATTTGTTAGTTGAGCAGTTAGTCTGAGTCTGATGGTTTTTTTTTTTTTTTTGGGCAGTAATTTTCCTTTTTTTCTTGTGAATCTAATTTGATCATTTGAATTCGATAATCGTTATTGTGGCTTTTGCAATCTCTGCCATTTCGTTGAAAGATTTAGCCGGTCGGTCATTATTATGTTTCTACCTGCAGTTGCAGGGTGTCCTGGCAGTTTTTAGAGAGTTTAGCAGTATTGTTATATGCGAAATTATTCTGGATTGCAATTAGTAGAAAGAGTGAGCAGCTTGAAATGTAACTTTTGATTGGCCTAAAAGTCAATTTCACCCAATCTCTTTAACGTTTTAACTATTGCACCCTATAAATTTTTATCAATTGTATCTCAATTTAAAGTTTAGTGTCAATTATACCCTAGGTCAAGAATTGTAAAATCATTGTAACTAAAAAAGATCAATTTGATTGTTGAATTTTGATTGGAGTTGAAGCCTGTAAATTATAGCAAGTTCATTGTTCAATTAGATTAAACTAGAATTGCATTGAAAAAAGAAATAGTTAGAATTAAAAATGAAGTTATAAAGTATCTTTTTTTTTTTTTTTTTTTGTTGTTGGATAGATTGCTTGAAAGAAACCATTAAAATGATTTATTATTTATTTGTTTGAACTGAAAAATGAAAATGATTTTACATCTTAACCATTTTTTTTTAAATTTTATTTTACAATTATTCAATCGGTAATTATAATTTTTTTTTTCATATATATAACTTAATACTCAAAGACATTAAAAATATTTTCTGTTTCAGCTAAAAGTCTTTTAGTGTAAGCTTATTTTATTATATAATATTTTTCAAATAAAAAACAAGATAAATTATGTAATAAAAATTAATTTTAATTTTTGTTTCAATCTATAATTTTAATTTAAATTGATTTACACAAGGAAACATAAAACTTTGAATAATTATTCATATAAAATTATTTTAATTTCAAAAGGGCTAATCCAAATCATTTATTAATTTGTTTTTGCTTGAATCTAAAAGCAAATTTGAGAAACTATAAATTTTGAATAGAGAGCTAAATATGATTATTGTGCTTTTCAATGAACTAATTAAAAATATTCTAGAATGTTGTTTTAAATATTTTCTTAAATGAGTTTTAAATAAGTTCAAAATATCGAAGTATTTAATTGGTTAGAGTAAAAATAATTTTTAATAGTTGAATTTGAAAAAAAAAAAAATTATTTGTACGCGAAAGGAAAAGTTTTTAAGTAGTATATAGATTATGTCAATAATCAACCTATAAAGAATCAATGATGAAGGTCATATCAATAATTAGTCTATAAAAAGCAATTCTACATAATAATTTAAAAAAGGATGTGAATATTTTGAGACAGAAAGAGTATTCGATCAAGGAAATTAGACCACCTACAAGAAAGTTAAACACAATTATCTCGGAATTTTAGGACTTAATGAAAACTAAATATGATAAGTTGATGTGTTTCTTGGGAAGTTTAATTTTTTAGCTAACTTTTCTTGTACTAAATAAATTTTAATTTTACCTACAGTTGTGGGTTAATTGGCAATGCAGAATGAATATGTAGGAAGAGTTTTGAGTTCAATCTCCATCAAATATGCTTCAGGGAGGGACAAAAAGCTTTAACTGTGATTAAATTCTGGTAATAGATCATATCAGTGTTTTACAGAAAAAAAATTTTAATTTTAATTATTTTTCTAGAATGTAGGGAAAATCCATGTATGTCTCTCCAATAAATCCACAAGTCCTAACCCATAGAATTCAATAACCCAAAATTAAAAAAAAAATGGAGAAAGAAAACAATAAACACTATTTTTCAGGAAAACCTCAATATTTACACTCTAATGGCAACCATTTTACCTCATTTACACATCATTATAATCTACACTTTCTAATCTTCAATCCCAAAAAATTTCTACATTAAAAACCTTAAAATAGCCATTGAAATTTAACTCTAAATCCAACCAAAAAACACATCCTTCAAACTTCCCTTTATCAAAGAAAACCAAAAACCTTAAAGCTTAGCTGATGTTCCTATCCACAAAGTGTCTCATTTCTGCCTACCATTTACGCACCATCAAATCAAAAGCATAACAAAGAAACGCTGTGATTCCTCTCCACGTGCACGTTCTAGATTTCTCCTTATACACGTTGGCAATCTCCAACGCCTAATATTAACCAATCACGGTACTCTCTTGCCTGTGTCACAGATTATTGCTTTACTATAAATCTCACTTTCCTCTGGAAAATGAATTAGTGATATAAGCGAATAAGTGATAATTCCTTTTGTTTATTTTGCATCTCTGCTTAAGATGACTACCGAAAAAGAAGCTGAAGTTGCTTCCACCGTTGAACAGCCACCGCCTGCGACAGAGGAGGCTAAGCCGGCGGAGACTAAACCTGTGAAGGAGAAGAAAACCAGAGCTCCAAGAGAGAAGAAGCCTAAACAGCCTAAAACTGCTTCTCATCCTCCATATTTTCAGGTATGAATTCTGGTTTGAGTTTTGCTATTTTTTTCTAAATTTTATCATGTGAAATGAATTTAAGAGTTAATTCCGTTGATTACCCAGATGATCAAAGAAGCTCTGCTGGCTTTAAACGAAAAGAGTGGATCGAGCCCATACGCCATAGCTAAATACATGGAAGAAAAGCACAAAGCAGTATTACCAGCAAATTTCAAGAAAATCTTAGCTTTACAGTTAAAAAACTCGGCTGCTCGAGGAAAGCTGACAAAGATCAGAGCTTCTTATAAATTATCAGCAGGCAAGAAAGAGAAAGACACAACCACCAAAGAAGTTTCAAAGAGTACTAAAACTACTAACAAAGAAAACAACAAACCCAAAACAGCTACGACAAGAAAGACAAGGTCTGTTAACAAAACTGTCGAAGCTGCAAAGAAGCCTGCAAAGAGAGCTGTTGGAGCTAAGAAGACAAAGAAATCAACTCCTGCTAAACCTAAACAGCCCAAGTCAATTAAATCTCCTACTGCTAAAAGAACCAAGAAGGCTGCTGTTGCTACTGCTTCTTCTTGAGCGTAGAAAATGGATAAAGGATGGTAATTGTATTAGGATTAGCGATAATAATATTATGTTGATGTAAATAAGAGAGAGTGTGTGTCTGTTTGTTTATGTTTATGTATGCCCTGTTTTGCACATAATGGGTATTGTTTTGTTTTGTGATCTCTGAAAAATTAGGGCTGATGGAACTCTGTTTTGTGCTGTGATGTTAGCTCCTGCTTTTTTATATAATATAAATCTGAATTTTTAGAGCTGAATTAAATAATTAAGAAATTGTGTTATCATTTTATTTTCTGTTATTAAAACAATCTGTGAAGTGGGATTGACGAATGAAGTCTCTGGATTCCATCAATGCAACGCGGAAACTCCTTCGATTGGGCAGGCAAGCTCCTGTCATACGTTTCTTTGCTTTTTGTACAGATAGATGATAAGATATTGATTTTTTAACTTGATAAGATCAATTTCCTTAGAAAGACACAAATAAAATTGCGTAGAAAACCCAGATCGATCATATGTGGTGCTAACATGATTTTTGTATTTTTTTTTTTTTATGTGCTATTTTCATTTTTTAAAAAGTATTGTTTATTTTTTCATTAGAGTTTGATTTAATTTTAAATTTTATGAGTCTTGTGATAAATGATTACTGAATATTCATGAATATTTATAAATGGAGATAGATGTTCATTTTGAATAGTGAGAATTAAAAAGTTCTTCATGATACAATATCAGATTGAAGATGTAGAGAAGATTGGGAAGACGAATCAAAATACCAATATTAAAATTCTTCATCATGCGGGAAGGTAAATTAAAACATTGATATTAAAATCCTTGTCCATTGTAAAATTTTTATAGATTACAGAGAATATTCAAATCTCAAAATTCAATATTTCCATTTTATGGTTTTTTTTGGATCAGACGACACTAAAGTTCCTAAATATCATTTGGCATTTGGTTGATAAAGGAAGCACTAAAGTGATTTAATCCCTTCCTTCTCCTATTCTCTAATGAAATTTGAGCATGTTAATTGTTAGTTTACTTGAAGATTTCAAATTGAGGAAAATTTCATGCTTACAGATTTCAAATTGAGCATATTTAAAGGTTGAGCTGCAGAAAACAAGGATAATTTCGTCTTTTTATTGAAAATTAACATCAAAATTATAGATTTGGATGGAAGGACGTCATAGTTTAATAGAGGCACAGTAGGGAGAAATTTCCATGTATTTTTAAATGCAAGGTACGTTAGTTATTTTTAACAAATATAAGGATTAAATCGTAATTTAGGTAAACCTCCAGGGCTAATTGTAATTACATCATACACTTATTTTCCACGGCGTCGTTACGTATAAACCAATCCTGCTATAAATCCTAACCTACCGTCGTAATGTTACGTTTTGTCGCCACATTTGAAATTCGAATTAGAAGGCTTCTTTGTTCTCTAGGTATTCGAGGAAACTGCAAACCCTAGAAATACGAATTTCACGATTTTTTCAGATCTACTCCATTATTTGTTCAATTTTTTCTCCAATAATTTACAATTCATGTTCGTTTCGGTTTTGTGTTTCACATTTTCAGGTGAATAATGGCCCGTACCAAACAAACCGCTCGCAAATCCACTGGCGGGAAGGCTCCCCGGAAGCAACTAGCCACTAAGGCATACATCTATCTCTCTCTCTCTCTCTCTCTCTCTCTCTGTGTTTTCATTTGCAAATTTGCGCATTTGTGCGGTTGCATTTGGACCTTTTCTATTTAGTTAGAGTTTGAGATTGATTTCATTTTTAAAGTTCCTTTTGCTCTTCCATTGATATTAAATTCTTAAGATTCAGGAGAATGCCGTGTAGCTACTCATATTAGAAGTATTTGTTTTTTTAAGTTAAAAAATTGAATTTTTTTTTCCCTTTTGGATTTCTTAAAAATTTTTTGAAAAAAAGAAGCAGCGATTAAGGAAAATTGATTTGATACACCCAACTCAGCTGGTATATGTGTGGTATTAATCATTGATTATGGCAATTGTTGGCGGTAATTATACCTAGTAAAGTGGTCAATATGGCATTTCTGAGGAATTCTGCAAACAGTATCTATGCTCTTCATTATTCTAGCCAGAAAACACTAGAATCATTCTTTAACTTGGCCTATCATACATGATTGATAGTTCTTGCACCATTACTTCTAAATGGGTAGCAGATGACGTTTTGAACACATTTTTGCCATACTTAACTGCAGCAAAATTGTATAACCTACAAAAATAAAGTTGGAAACCTGAAACACAAACTATGTTGCGATGTTAGTCAATTGATGTCATTCACTAGAAATGTCTCGCTAATATCACTGTTTGCAAGTCAGTTTCTCATTCTTAGGTTATCAGTAACTTGCGTAAAAATGCTCACAATATGGAAGCACATCTAAGCAAATGGTGTGTTCTGCTGAAGTGCTTGTAATTTGTTTACTTTATTTTATGTTGTGTTATTGCTAATGGAACCGAATTTGAATTACTCTCATGATAATGGAGCCCAAATTTGGGGCTCTCGGTGAGTTATATATATAATTCATAGTTATCACAACTCCACCACCCACTGTAATGCTAGCCTAATAAATGCTGATTGCACCATGGAGTCCTATTCTCAAAGCTCTGACAATCACAATCTTATCTGTTAAGAGGAATAGAAGAAATTATTTACATTTATTTTTTGTTTGCAGTAGCTTAATGAGTGTAACAATTATTTTCTGCAGTGTTATACTTAATATGAAATTTTACATTCTATAATTGTTTCCTTATTTTGAATTTGAAGGCTGCAAGAAAGTCTGCACCCACCACTGGTGGAGTCAAGAAGCCCCACCGTTACCGTCCTGGTACTGTGGCACTCCGGTAGGTGTTTCACCCTCACTATATACTTTTTTGATTCCCTCTTTAATATATAATTAATATGTATATATCCGTATCTTTCCAACAGTGAGATTCGTAAGTATCAAAAAAGCACTGAACTCTTGATCCGCAAGCTACCTTTCCAACGTCTTGTTCGTGAAATTGCTCAAGACTTCAAGGTTAATAATGCCTTGTGAAACTGCATTCATTCATTTTCATTTAATTAGTTGTTTACATTGCTCGGTTGTTAATTTATTTTGGTTTCTGTTTAGACGGATTTGAGGTTTCAGAGCCATGCAGTTCTTGCCCTTCAGGAGGCTGCAGAGGCCTATCTTGTTGGTTTGTTCGAAGACACTAATCTCTGTGCAATCCATGCTAAGAGGGTTACTATCATGCCTAAGGACATTCAACTTGCTAGGCGAATTCGTGGTGAAAGGGCCTAAATATCAATTGCTGTTTGGTCATTTAGCTCGCTGTTCTTGTGCTTCTACTTTTGTCTCTATTTTGCTATGCTAATATCAATTACTGAATGCTTGTAGTTGACTTTCTAAATGTTGGTAGTTTGTATAATTCACTGCTTGTTAAGATGACAACTAATAGTATTATGCCCTTCTATATCATTTTTCTTGCTTAGTCATATACTTTCGCTATAATCAATCCCTTTTTTTTTTTTTTTATTATTATTATTTTATCTGACATTCATATCTTTGCCCTTGGATGTAGATTAAAGTGTTATCATTGTGAATACCCTATTGACACTTGTGAATTATGAAGGAACTTGTACTTTCATACCTAAGCTGAATAATTGGAATTCTGGTATTTTGGTTTTGTTAATTCTGCTGCTGTTATAAGAGTATTGAAGATCGGTATTTAGGAATTCATATACGCTGGCTTCTTTGCAATGGGAGATCTTTCAAATGCGTTTATTATAGAACTTTGTTCGAGTCTATTTAATTAATATATGCTTCGATCTTTAATTACGTCGTATCAAATGAGGCTGGGCCTGTAATGGCCCCAAAAGTTGGAAGTTAGCTTTTGTTTCGGCCTGAGCTGTACCGAAAATAGTTTTTGTCATTAACCCAGCTTTGTTCTCTTTTATACTGATCGAAAACAAAGTGTAATCCTTAAGTATGTTTCTTTGAGAGAACATCTAATTGGAACTAAGCATTCTTCAACCTTAAAAAGCCCACATACGCATTAACCTTCGGGTTCAGCCTCTGCATTTCACTTGTAACCTTATTTTGGCAAGGTAAAGGTTTGTGTCTCTTGATTGCGGCACTCGTGCTTCAGAAGTTGGAACATTCGAAGTGAACCGGAAGAATAGGTCTTTAAACTTCTGAACAGAAGTAAATTTAACTGTCCGACCAGTTTGGGCAATGTGGGATTTTGTTTGAGGTGCCTATAAAAGTTGGTTTTATGTACTAAAAAATATGACTGTTTCTTCTTTCTTATTTTTATAACCTGGATGAAATATCAAAAAGCTTGTGAGTTGTGGCCTTCATATCCAAATTGAAAATGGTTCAATGGGTCTGGGAATGGGAATTTGAACTTAGTTGAACGATGTGAGGCATAAAGGGTGACTGACATTTTTAAATATATTTAAATAAAGGTGTCAAAAGAAGTAATTATAGTCCCTTCAGCAAAATGTGGAAAGCTGCCCCCCTTTGCAGCATATAACAATTAATAATTTATTATATATATATATATATATATATATATATTTTTATCAGAACACATTATTTTCGTGCTATTTTCTATAAAATATTTTCTACCAAACATCCAACCCAAAACCAAATCATTAATTTCCTTTCTATGTATTATAATTCGGTTTCGGGATTGATGAAATATGGGCAGCTGTGTTTGGTTTAGCTTTTCTAGTTCATATCCGATTGAATTCTAAAGAATCTGGTTACTAGATGAATACATAATATTTGTTATCTTTTTATTTATTTTTAAATTTTAAGTAGAACACTTTTTGGTGGTGGAGGATGTGAAAAGGATTGATCCTTTCAGAATTTTTCCACATTTTCCATGCATGAAAAGCTCATAAGAACTGCCTTATTGCGTGCCATTATAAGCATCATTGTTGTTGGAAAAGAAGCTGAGTTTGGTCAACTATTATTGTGATTTCAATCCTCCATGTTTTATTTTGTCAAAAGCTTAACATTTGTTGACCTGGACCTTCTTGCTTGGTCCATAACCTTTATACATACATATTCCCCTTCGTCTTTCTTTAGCCTAATAATAATAATTTTATATTTTGTTCTTGTTAGATAACAATTCTCAAAAAAAAAAAAAAAAAAAAAAAGAAAAAGAAATAATAGTTCTTTTTTATTTTTCTCATTATATTTGAGATCAGTTGCAGAGTTTATTAATTAATAGAGGAAATTTACTACTTTTTCCTTATATTTTTACATTTTTTGACTTTTTTCCGTTTAATACATAGATATATTAGTTAATTTTGGCAAAATATAAGGACAAGATAATTGGTAAATACAAGAATATACGACAAAATAGAAGGATAAAATAATAATTTTTTGAAAAAAAAAAAAATGCAAGTTTAGTTATATATATATTCAGAACACATTCAAGAGATTATTCACATAATAGTAATTTCCAAGTTTCAAACTCTAACCTTTCAGACGTGCGATGAGTTTAGTTCTGCTAACAATATAAAATGTTAAGTAAAGAAGCTTTGCCATAATGTATAATTGGAGAAACGTGGAGTTGCAGGAACATGATTACATGAATTGGATGAAAGAACCAAATGGGTTAAGAGTTTTGAAGAAGATGGCAGATCACTGGATCACGAAGAAAAATGGAACTAGTGAAAATAAAGCTGAAAAAAGAGAGAACAAGACCTAAAGGGTGCAGAAAACAAAGAAGAAGAATGATAAAGAAACAAAAAAGAACAGGCCATACTCATCATCTAGTTTTTGTGCTCTCAGACTGTAAACAAATAGAGAATCTGTCACCATAACAGCCAAAGCCTTATCAAATACTTGAAAATTTTATAAAACATTCACAATCGATCTACTAGTTTGTAAATAGTCATTTTCCAAAAAATAGGTATTTTTCACAATTGATCTACTAATTAAAACATTACTTAGTCAGAGGTAAGGCATACCGCCTCTCATTACAGGTGTGTTTAGTGGGGATTAAGCACGATAACTTTTTTCACATATCCAGCCTGCATTCCAATTGAGCCACAATATGTAGATTAGACTTACTATTTTGTAATCTGACGTTTATAAAAAATATATCTTTTACAAAATATTAGCTTTTAGTTAGTATAACAACTTTATAAAATACAGTAATTTTTACAAAATGTTAAAAATGTTAATTGAAGCTATTATTTTGTACCTAAGCAACATGACTTTACATGATGTCACTATAGAAAAATCCTTCAATTAGAGGTTCGAAGATGACACTACAATATTTGGTTGCAAGGTCAATTTGGTTTGAGTATCAATGACACTTTGAAAATGGAATCATCATTCCTCATGGAAGGCAATTGATTGCTGATGTGTCACATTCTTATTGGTGATTACAGAAAGGTAACATGTGCCCATTACTGAAATTAAATATGTCTAACATGGACTTACGGATTATGACTCAGTTGACAAAGTAGACTGAACATGTGGAAAGAATTATTGGGTTCAATCTCTACTAAACGCATTTATAGGGAGGGGCGAGGAACCTTAACTGACTAAATTCCGAACCCGATTAGACGGTTTCTAGTAATGGGTCTGAACATCGGCAATTTACACAAAATGAAAATTATCTACCGATGGAAATTAGGGAGTCTTATTTCTATGTTGAAAATTTGTTTTCCTTTTGACCGTACATTCTTATCATTTGACATTGATATACTACTTGTAGAGGATCCATTAATTTCAACTCCATCTCTCAGGAAAGGAAATTTACATCTGTCAGTTAGTTGACAAATTCTTATGCACATTTGAAGTGCGTAAATATATTTTGGTCAAATGTATACATTTGCCTCCTACAGTTTACGCGATTTACTTCACAGCACTCTTAACTTTGCGAGAGACCTATCATAATTTTATATTTTTATATTTTAGGCATAACTATAGCTCTTGCCGAAATGAAATAATTTTGCGAGAGTTCAATCATAACCCTGCACTTTTACATTTTATTTTGATGAGAGAAATAGATATTACTCAAATATGAAAGTGCATGGTGATCCCGGCAAATTTAAGAGTGCTACAAAATAAATCACGTAAATTTCAAATATAAATTTATGCATTGAGCCAATATTTTTTTTAAATGTAAATTTACATCTATTGTTGTTAATAGATTTTGGTGTTTTGTTCCCCTTCGCAGGGGTTTCAACTCGTTGAAAGAATAAAGCGCGATTAGATAAACCAATACGTGCTCTATCAACACTCTCGGACCCTTCAATTCTCTATTATAATATTTTCTATACAGGTGGTTGATTTATTTTATGCAAATAGATAATATTTTGATTTTTTTTTTCATTTTTTACTCTTTTCCTAATCAACGAAATACTTCTTTTATTTTTCTCAAAAAAATTCCTTATATTAAGTAATAATATATATTCCCTCTGTTCCATTTTATTTGCTTGTTATTCTTTTTTTTTTATGTCTCAAAATATTTGCAAGGTTTTTAAATTTAGACATATAAATAATTATTTTTTCCATGATAACCTTTATGATCCTTCATTAAATGAGAGATTTTTATTAATATCTTCAATGAATTAAGGGTAAAAAAGACAAAAAAATTTTGGTGACTAAATTCTTAATATGCGTATTTTATCAAACTATGCAAATAAAATGAGATGGAGGGAGTATTTATATTAATATGTTAAAATATAATTAAAATTAAAAATATAAAATTATATTATGCATACTTCTAATTACTAAATAATACTATAATTAGTCAATCAAGTAGTGGTCTTCTCACTTATGTGAGGAGTGGGAGATCTCGAGTTCAAAAAGAAGGCTACCCCTTGTTGTGTAACCCATAGTATTATTTCGGGCGATTCCGCCATTCGCTCCTCTGGAGTATTCGAACTGGACGTATACCAAAAAATATTATGTCAACTGTTTTAGACCTTTCAAATCTTTATTAGCTTATTTTATTTATGCATAGATAAAACATTTCGATTTGTCAATTCATATTCTTGTACTCTATTACTAATTAATTAATCATATAAATAATTATATATAGCCAAATAGTTATATTTTTCTTATGTCATCAAAATTATAAATTTATGAAAGGTACCTAATTTTATATAATTCTAATGATACATTTAAATTTATAAATTTATAAAAATACCATGTTTCTTGGTACATGTTATTCGCCCGATGATATTATCCTAATCTATGAAAGTAGCAAGTATAATAAAAGTCAGAACTATGGAAGAGAACTCTTGAGAATAAAGCTTTTAGGCTAAACAACATCGACCGATAGATCATTTCGATTCTATTAATAATGAGAATTCGGAATATCACAAATTGATCAATGAAAGAAAGATTAACAGCGGAATACACGCATTCGAATTTGGTTTAAAGAAAAATCAGAAAGGTGAAATGAAATTAGATAAAAACAGTGTCCAAGTGCAATTAATTCAAATATTTGTTGGGTGCTTTGTAAGAACCAAAGACCTTGAAAATGGTAGAAAGAGCTTAATCAGTTTGATTTTCTAGTGAATGAATTGCATAGCACATTCTAAAAGAGTAGAACCATTTTGTGGATTTTCTTACAAGGAAAGGAGTTGATTCTTTCTCAGATTTCTTGGCTTGGTTATGAGGTTCATCCTTAACCCACAGCAAAGAGCACAAAATTAGCAATTTCAAGCAACCAAAGAGCTTCATTCATTAAGCTACTTCCAAGCAATAAGAAATCTCAAGACAAAATTATTTTCATGACCAAATGATTTACATATTATTTTTTTCGAGTATTATATCCAAGCCAGAAAATCTTCATGTGTCTCAACTTGGCTTGAGTTTAGTTGCTAAGTTTTGTTAAGTTTTTTTCTGAAATTTTGATCAATACTGTTTAATTTGTTGCTATGTCGTTGTTGCGTTGTGTATGGATCTACTGTGAATTTTAGAAACAGATGTACTAATCCGTTACTCTGTTGCTAATCTATTTCTAAATTGCGCATCATGATTTCCCGCGAAATTTAGCAACGGAAACATCCATTTCTCGAATATCAGTTTCTTATCCCTTTGAAATCCATCCATTGCGAGTTTAAATGTGAGATTTTAGGCTCTTTTCCATTGCTAACCCGTCTCTAATCAATTGCTGATTAGCAATGGGTTCATCCGTCTCTAAAAATCCAACTATTTCAATATCTTCTTACAGTGTAAAGTTAAATTTTGCTGATAAAAAACGATGAATATATTTCTCATAGAATTTAATCGAAATAGATGAAGTGAAGTAGTACTACATGTGTACTATGTGATAGGAAGATATTTAATAAGCTGAAAGATAAATTCTAAACGACAGTACATGGTAAGACCAACAATGTGGGAGTGAATGTTGAGCACTTAATGCACAACATATTCACAAAATGAAGGTTGTGGAGATGCGATTATTGACATGGATGTATGGTCATATAAGGTTGGATAAGATTTGAAATAATCACATAAGATAAAAGGCTCAAGTAGCAAAAGTTGGAGATAAAATCAGAGAAGGTCGTCTGAGATAGTATGGTCATGTATTACGAAGAACTCCACATGTCCTGATTTGCAAATGTGATACTTAACTAGTGAGGGTGTTAAAATGGAAAAGATCAACCTAAAACTGCTTGGAGAAAAATTATTGCTAAGGATCTATAATCTTTATATATATATATATATATATATATATATGGAGGCAAAAGATTCATATAGCAAACTTTAGTTTAAATTAGTTTTTGTTGAATATATTATGCTTGATCCTATGTATTAATATATTAATTTTTTATAAAAAATATTAAAATTTTTTTTCAACTTATACTTGGCATTGATATTAATTTGATCAGAGCGAATATTTTAAAATAAAGTATTCATATAGCCAACTCCAACTAGTTTGAGACTATAGTTTGGTTTTCTTTTTATTTATTTTTTTTTCTTTCTGAGATAATACAGTTTGGTTATTGTTGTTATCTTAATGATACATTTTCTTATAAAATTTAAAAGATCAAAGTATTTTAAAATAATAAACTTGAATGCTAGATTAATAATTTTGAGTTCAGAATTCAAATTTTCAAGTATTGTTTTCAAATGTAATTACAATTTTAAATTTGGATTCCAAATATACATATATGTAATATCTAAACAAATCCAAATGCAAAGTTACATATGCTTTAAATAGGAGCTATAAAATTTTGATCTAACTATATATAGATGTAGACATAGCAAATATGGAAAGAATTATTCACAACAACACATGTATGTGATCTAGTGGACCCATATTACAAAGTTAATCTGGACCGTCTGTGGTCCAACCTAAACCTATATTTGTGAAAAGATCATCTCCCAAATTAATCCAATCAAAAGAATCACTATTTTTTTATTTATTTTTGGAAAAAAAAAAAGAAAATTTGTATATATTTAATATTTAGGAACTAGTAATAAAATGAATTATGAATAGCCACTGCTACATATTTATTAGTGAAGTGTGCGGAACTAAGAGGACATGTGAAGCTAAACAAACCCTAACGAAGGGTCAAAAATATGTTGTTAATAGAGACAAACGCATGCCCAACAGGACAGCGCATGCCAGACAAACCATGGGTCCACCAAGCCCGCACCTTGAAGTTCCCATTCTTCACTATCTATCATCAATTTGTTCTTCATAATAATCAACCTCTCTATCTTTCTGTTCCTAATAATTCACCTAACATACATATAAATATCCTTTCTGCACACAATTTAACAAACAAATTTAATCCTAACAAGTAATCAGTGGAAAAGGTTTATCTGTAATAGGATCCACCGTGGGCCTATTCGGTAAAATAGCTGTTTTAATAACTATTAGCTGTTTTAATAGCGTTTGGTTGTTTGAGTAGATCGTAGCCATTTTAGTAGCTTCAAAAAACATTAAAAACTAAAACTTACGAGGGTTAATCTTTTATAAAACATTATATTAACCTCTAAAAGTTATTGCAAATGCTATCTTATTGAACGATCTATAAAAAATAGCGTTTAATTAAAACGCTAAAAGTTATTGCTGAACACCGCACATATATATGAATGAGCTTATCAGCTATTAATTATAAATTTGCTCTCATATAAAGGTGAACTTATAATATTTTCATTCTTATGTTACGAGAGCAAAGAGAGTAAGAATATTTATTATTAGTATCTTAATTCTCATCATATAAACAAATTTGATAATTCAATTACCTCATAGGCATTATCATATATATCCATTGTTGGAAAAAAAGAAAAAAAAAATTGGATGAATAATATTTATTACTTGACAATTGAATTTTACTTTTTGAGATGATTCATGTTAAGTATGGTAAAAGAATTTTCAAATGTTACCAATAAGTCAAATTAGTTCATTAATGAATTAATTTAATTTGGTCATTTGATACTTTAACACAATGATTTATTGGCTTTACTATATGGTTAGACAACCTTACATTTTTTTTTCTTCATTCACCTGCATGAAATGGGCAAGAAAAAAAAAAGGCATTATAGATACATCATGAAGGATAGCAAAAGCTGTTCTGAAAATGTTGGAGCAATGCCCATTTTCTCTTTTTAACATCACATCAAAAGTAGTTCTAAAGTCTAAAACTATTTTAATGGATCAAGTTCATTCTTCCAAGAGACTTGTGCTACTTGATTGTTGTGTGTGTCTATATATAACTAGTAAGCTTAAGTTGCATTAATGTACTAATGTCCTAGCAGGTTAATTATCTTTCAAATTAGTTAAGACTTCGTGATATCGATTCAAATGAAACAGAATAACGTGCTATTATCAAGGCTGTTGAGTTATTTTTACAATCTCATTTAAAGAATTGTGCTTTAATTGTTGAATCTGATTCAAATAACGTGATTTGTTGGTATCATGTAAGGAGAAAAGGCATTGGAAATGCTGGTATACTTTTAATAGATCTGATGTCTTTTGTCCAAACTTGTCCCATATTCAATTTCAGCTTGTTTTTAGAAAACTAATTGCTTTATAGATTCTTTGACGAAGAAGTGTGTTGAAGCATCTAATGATTTCTTAGTTTGCCTGTGATTTCTGAGGCTATTTCAATATTGTAATTTGAAATTTTTTTATCTTCTTATATTAAGAAGAGACGAATCTTATGTAACTTGAAGTTTTCTAAATTTTTTTTTTTACTTAGCATTTTTGAATTAGGTTGGGTATATTTTGAAAATTAAAAATGCTAAATTTTTCTGGGATATAAATTAATAAAATAAATATATATTGCTGATAAAAAAAAAAAAGAAAATTAAGTATGTGGAGTTTTCAAAACCATACAAGAACTTGAATTTCTTTTCTGAGGTAATTAATACTTTCTTTCCCATATTGCACACACAATTATTGTTTCCTATCAAACAATTAGCGAATAATCTTTTTTTTATTCAATTAATCTCTTAATTTGAGTTCATCAAAACGTGAATACATCACAGTTGAGAGAGGATTTTACCTGAATAACACCTCGGTTTAAACGTAGAAGCACGTGTGCAGAAAAAAAAAAAAAAAAACTCTTAATTAGAGTTTGAGAAGAAGACAACTCTAATACTTGAACAAAACTAGTTTGTAGTTAAATAACTACCAATATTACATGGATTAAATTTATCTAAAGGCGATTTGTGCGTTGCTCATCGATCAAACCAATAGAAATAGAGAGAATTCATTCATGCACAATAATATTTTTTTACAAAAATATATATAAATATATATAAATTCTATCTCTATCTCGATTAGAATTCATCAAACATTTTATACTAGTACAGAATAGAAATTAATTAACCACATCATCATCGTCGTCAATTCTCTCCTTATTTTTCCCTTCATTTCTCAAATATGCAAATTCCAATATCACAATCAGAGCTCGAACTTAAAAATCCATTAAACTTGTTGCCTTCATCTCTACCACTACTACTCTGCAATAACAGCAATGACGTATCAAAATCACCATTTCCTTCTCCAAAGCTTGAAACTACATTATCACCATCGTATCTATCTTCTTGACTTAGCTGAGAAGCGACAAACTTGTCTAAGGCTCTCCAATCAGTCACAGTCTTGTTTTTACATTCTCTAGTTCGATCTTCTTCTTCATTATTGGTGTTGTTGTTGTTATTTCTATTATTATTGTTCTCTGTTATTAGAGAGACTGAGCTTGGCCTCTTTATTAATGGCAGAGATGGGCTTTCTAACTGAGGAAGCTGTACAAAGCTATCAGAATGCATAAAGCTTAAGTTATCTGCTTCTATCTCTTGCTTACATAAGAAATTTTGCGCCAAAAAATTTTGAGGCTGCCTCGATATATAATCGACTGGATCAATCACTGTACTAACTCCACTTGATTCATCATAGAAGTAGCTTGAATCCCACCCTTCAATGCTTTTGTTTTGCCCAGTTGTTCGCTTCTTGAAAGCGCGACAGACTACCCATCCTTCTTCCTGCAATAACTTAACCAAAATAAGCTTATAAATTATAATAATAATGGTAATTAATTTACCATATTTAATCTTTTGAAAAAAGAATAAAGTTTCCTGTGGAAAAGTTTTGCATGTAAAGTGTCCTAGGCTTTTGTAAGTGTTCTTTATGTTTGGCTTTAGTGGATGGAGTAGTCAAATTTAGAGACTACGTGGTGAACAAAGGAAAGGAAATGGAATATTTCTTTTGACAAAATAAATAAAGAGAGAAAGCCTAAAACCAGACAAGGAATCTGGAACAAGAAAGCTATTTTTAATGTCTGTTTTAAATTAAAATGACTCAATAACTTTTGACCTATAGAAGAGTTTTGGGGGAAGTCTTCTTTTTTAAACAATATATGCATAGAAATGGTGTGAAACTGTACATTACTGGTCAATGCATGGAAAGCAATTTATATTTTTAGTGGATTATGAAAGAATTTATAAGAAAAAGACCTAATTATCTTGTCCCTTAATTAGTTAAGAGAGAGAAGAAGGCAAGTAGTGTTGCTTTTAGAACTTTTCATGAGTTGATAGCAATGGATTCCTAACTAAAACTATATCTTACACAGGGAAAAGAGAGTTACCCCTATATTTTGGTGAAAAAAATAGAGAAAGGGATTTAGTTAATTAATTAATAATTATGTTAATGACAAAAGCATAATTATATTATCCAGGAATATAGTGAACTGAAGCTTGCCTGAGGAGGACCATTCTCATCGGATTCGAGTCTATACTCATGCATGATCCAATCAGTTTTTTGGCCATTTGGAGCTCTTCCTTTATAGAAAACAAGAGTTTTTCTCATTCCGATCAGTTTTGCTTTATCATAAACTGCTTTATCTCTTCCGGTTGCCTTCCAGAACCCTGCCATGGTTGCTCTGTTAGTTCTTGTCCCCGTTGGATACTTCTTATCCTTGTGGCTGAAGAAATACCACTCGTTCTGCTCTTCATATCCGATCCGGCATCTCTCTGTTTCCATTACCCAAAAAGAAAACAAATCGTAACCAATCATATCTATCTATATATAGAGAGATCATAACGTAAAGGACATGAAACCCTAATAGCAAATGTATATATATACCTTGTAGATCCCATGGTTCGATCCTGTATAGATCGATATCTCTAATAACATCAAGATCGATCTTTTGTGATGCTACTTTTTTTCTTAGATAATACCCAACAAGTTCCTCGTCCGTTGGATGAAACCGGAATCCAGGTGGGACACAAGATTCCATTGATTCCATCATAGCTTCTGGTACTGCATAAAATTTATCACCATTACCATCACTCGAGCTTTAATACATCATTTTTAAATAATCATAACAAAATGTGAATGAAAGAAACATTTATCCATATGTATGCAAGAGATCAACAGAAAGTGATAAAGAAAAAAAAGAATCAACAGTAAAAGAGCAATGAAAAGGAAGGAGAAAAAAGAAAATAATCTCTCAAGAAAAATAATGAAGAATATACCCTTCAAATAAAAAGGTGACAAGTGTTATCAAGAATAATCATCAACTCATTCTTGGTGGCGAGCAACAGTCACCACCATATTTATCTATGAAAAGGAAATAAGCGCGTGTTATAAAACAAAGAGAACATACTGTACTGTTTCAGTTTTCACTTTCACTTACAATGATGAACTTTTCTTATAGGGATAATTAAAACTAGAAGAGCAAGAAGAAGAAGAAGAAGAAAGGGGTGAAAAGTTTTTATATATATAAAATTGTTTTCCAATTAGAAGTAGTTGGCAGCTTATAGGCCTCTGTTAGTGCAGGTATCAAGAAACGGACAACTAGAGGTTTGTGCTAATGATGTTGTCCTGTGTTGGTGAATGGTGGAAATGATGTATCAAGAACGGGGTTTCCATTATGATTGTATAAACAAAAAAGAAAAAGAATTTATTTTTTGAATTATTAATTAGTTAAACTAACACAATTAACATGCCCAAATTAATAATTAAAACAATAGAATGGTCAAAGAAAAGATTAATTAAAACAAAACAAAAATAACTTTTTGGAAACTATATAGAGTTATTATTTTTGGAAACAAAAATAATTAAAATGCTCTAACACTGTATAGAGTTATTAGAGTTTGGAGCTAGAAATAAATAGCTTAATAGTGATTATGTAGTTAGGTTTGGAAAGGGAATGACAAAGAGAAAGGATGACGTTATGAAAAAAATTAGCATGCGTTTCTCGAAAGAGAAAAGTGAAGTGAAGGAAAAAAGACAGACACTCAGAGAATGTTTTTCATTGGAAGATCAAAAAATTTCAAGCCTGAAAAGAGTAATGGGAGAGAGAGCTAAGCTAAAAAGAGAAAAAAAGAGAAAAGCACACTCTTAAGAGTCTTGCAGAGTCTGTTTCTCATTGCTGTAACTGATTCTGACAATCTTGTCTCTTTGTCTTGAATTTTCATGGCAGAAACTGCCATTTAATTCTCTCCTTCCTTTGATAGATTCAAAGAAAGAAAGAAGATGATAGAAGCACAAAAGGAAAATGCAGAAATCAAGAAAAAGAAAATATTTATGGTAATGCCTCTTTATCTTAGATTTTAAATCAAGAAATGGAATTCATTATATGATCTGTAAAACTAATCCAAGATTGGTAAGGTGTATTTTGTCAAAGGAGTTAGTGTTTCACACATAAATGATAAATGGTCAAGATTAATTTGGTTAGATTTTCTCTGTCAAGGTGCTAGTGACATCATTCTTTTTTCATATATATATATATATATATATATATATATATATACAGAGAGAAAAATGGCTACCGCAAGGTGAAGTGTCAATCTCATAGCGTAAGAGGTTAGGCTGGGTTTTATCTCCCACAGCCTCCTTAGCCTTTTAAGAATTTTTGATGGAAGAAAAAGAAAAAGAGGGATAGAGATTAGGATTAGTGAGCTTGAGGTTTTACCTATAGTCATAGCTATAGCAAAAGAAATCAACTTTCTAACAATCTTTTACCAAAATTTAGTCACTTCAGGTGTGTGTTACATAAATCTTTGACTCTTAATTCTTGTCTTACCAATCACAATGGTATGTACAGTGGAACAAAATGGACTGCACATACAGATATGGTAAGAGATAAATGGATAAGGAGAGGTGGTCAGAAAAAGCTTTTTAGAGAAATCAGTTTTTCAAGAAATGCTTTCTTTAATGTTTATTTTCTGTGTAAGAGAATTCTAAATGCAAATGGATTATCCATGCAAATGCAAATTATAATAATTAAGCTTACCTGTTAGACTGGTTCTTGAAAGGTTTTAGTGTTCTGGTTAATTTAAAGACAAGATATTGAAGAAGAGGAAGAAGAAGAAGAAGAAGAAGACAAAATTAAAGAAAGTAGTTGAAGATGGATATTTGAGAGGATGAGAAATTAATAAGAAAGAAAGAGGAAAGAGAGAGGAAAGAAGAAAAACTTCCGTTAGAAGAGGAAGATGGAAGAGAAATATAAAAGAAGGAGAGAGGAAGGGATGGAGAGTGAGGACCGCTCAATTGCGCATGGGTTGATGCTTGTCCCCAGTCCTTACGTCACTCCTTTTTTTTCTCTCTCTTTATTTCTCATTTCTCTCATATCATATCGTTTGTGTGTGTTTATATTTGCTTTCTGACCTGGAAAAAAAACATGTTTAATGTTTTCATTTTAAATAATTACGGTAACAAATTTGCAACTTACTAGGGATAGTAATAGTAATAGTTATTCCATATATTTTGATATTTGAAAATCAAGTTTTTGAGATTGAAACTGATCATTTTTTTGAATGAACTAGAAAGTTTTTTTTTTTATAGTTATTAGAATTCGAGTTATCTGAATAATGGGTCTAGCAATGGTGACTTCCATTGTGATCATTATATGTCTGATACTAAATATAGTTGGAATAATTACATCGATAATTGTATTGACAATTATCTTCGCTCTCAAATCTGTATTGATTTAAGTGGCAGTAACAATTACAGTGAGAGTTACATTTATATAGTTACATTTATGGTGAAAGTGGAAATAGTAGTGAAATTGAGAGTTCCAGTTTAAGAACCAACACAAATGGTAGCGATTTAACTACAAGAGAAAGTTCTAATGATCTCGATATAACTCAACAATACAAAGGGTATATAGTCACGCTTATGGACCAAACCAATGAGGATAAATATTCTTTATAAAATGTTTCAACTTTATCATTTTTTTTTTTCAATGCATGTCAGAAATATCCTCGTTTTAAAAAGAAATTTTATTTTTATTGGTTTGATCCATAAGTGGCATAGATCCGGTCTAGATAAAATTTTTCCAACAAATTTAGTTAATTCTGAGGCATAAGCAGCGAGAAGCATTTTAACTAAAGTCAAAATATTACTTCTATTTTTTTTTATCAGCAATAAATATTTATTTTATTAATTTATATCTAGGAAAAACTTAGCATTTTTAAGTTTATAAACATGAACCGTCAAATTTTTTGAATACACAAAACCTAACTCCAAAATGCTAAGTAAAAAAATCTGGACAACCTTAATTTACATAAAATTCAATTTCTTGAAATAAGAAGATACAAAAAAAAAAAAAAAAAAAAAAAAAAAAATTCCAAATCACAATATTGATATAGCCTAACAAATCAAAACCAAGCCAAAAAAAATCATTAGATGCTTCAACACCCTTCTTCGCCAAAGAATTTGCAAAGCAATTTTGTTATCTAAAAACAAGCTGAAATTGAATATGCGATAGGTTTCAACAAAGGCATCAAATCTATTAAAAATATACCACCATTTCCAAAGTCTTTTTTCCTCATGATACCTAATAAATCACATTACTTGAATCAGATTCAACAATTAGAGGATAATCCTTTAAATGAGATTGTGAAAATAATTCAACAACCTTGATAATAGCACATATTCTGCTTCATTTGAATCGATAATACTTGTCGATTGAAAGAAAATGCAACTCACCACACCACCCTTGAAGTTTCTTAAAATGCAGCCAAAACCCGCAAGCCCTGGTTTTCCTTTTGCTGCCCCATCAACATTAAATTTAAAACAATTATCATTCAGAGGAATTCAAGACAAAGAGGATTTATCTACAAAAGTTACTTTCTTGAGAGGTAACCTGCTACAAGAAACCAACAAAGGCTAAGGGATAGAAGAAAATTTGAATTTCAGGAAATCAAAACTTCTAAATTTAATATCATCCAACACATCCTCTTAGCTTTGAGAAATAGAGGAAAAAATTACCTGGTTGCGTCTCAACCATAAAGACCATGAGGCAATGCAAAACGTTATTTTCCATGCTACCTGTACACCATTGAAACATATTAAACTTTTCCATTTCCTAACCTAAGTTATTAAAAGTCTTAGGCAAAACAACATTTGTCTATTATTTATATTCTACCATTTGAAAATGGAGTGTCAAACAATCCTTCTGTGAACACAATGAAGTGGACAATGATCAAGTGATTCCACTTCCTCACCATATAAAGGACATAGACTTGCTTCCACATTTGTCTATTATTTATATTGTTTGACGATAATATCACTATACTATTATTTAGCGTTTGAAGAAGTCAATCATGAAATGTTATTTAACATTTGATGAAATGCTAGTTAAACGATTGACATCTACTGGTATAGATAACCGCTATTATCACATCTAATTTTGTCGAACAGGCCCTTAAGCCTTGTTCAACAACAATCTTTCAGATAGTGTATGTTTAATATTTTCCTTCGTCAAAATGCCACTTCTATTATTTATAATATTTAGTGACATAGCATTTATCCTAGTACTAGGCAGTCTTTCGTGCTTTGCACAAATGTATAATAATTATATTTTTCATTCCAAATGTAATGTAACGTCCCATTTTTCTATTGAATCGAGTCGTTGCTTAGAGTCGAGTCGGGCTGCTCTAAAACCCGGTTCGAGCCATTAGAGTCTAGAGTGGGCTAGAATGAAATAAGGAGAAGAAGTGGACTTACTTGAAGGAAACAAAAAGATCAAAGTATAAGGATTAGGACTTGATTTCACTAAAGTATAAAGTTGAGGTATTGAGTTGTACCATGTTGACACTTGAGGTACCATTTGGTAATTTTCACATAAAAATCAATGACATTCTAGAGACTACCCGTGGATTCCATTTCATTTTCATTTCTTCATCCTTATCTTCATCTTCTTCCTCTACTTTCCTCTTACACTTTCCTTTCTCCATCACGTTTAATGGTGGTGAAGATTTTAATGGGAGTTAAGCATTAATTCAACTTCTATTCTATCCAAGTAAGTAAACCTTCTTGAATTTCATACTTGACTCATTTGGTGATATTGTTAGATAATTTATAAGAACTCTATTGTATAGGAGAGGTGAGCCAAAGGTAGAAGGAAGCTAAAAGAAGAGCTTAAGCTTATTGGCGTAAAGGTGTGCTATCTCTTTTAGTTTAATCAATTTCCTTGCATAAGAATTGTGTGGTGTGTTGCTAATGAGACAATATTTCTTCATGTTGAGTGGGAGGTCTGGTAATGGTGAGAAATAGGGGAGAACAGGGGAGGTATTGAATAAATGAAGTAAATAATGAGTTTATGCTGAAACAGGGCTTACTGGAAATTTTACCAGTAACTTCATCTTGATTTTGACCCCATTTAATGATGGAATTAGGAAGTGTCATAGAAGAGTTATTTGTTCCTCTATGTGTTAGCTTTACATGGGTTTTTGAATCATCCAAATCGGAGTTATATATTGAGAGATATGGTCAAAAGAGTACAGACTATGCAGGCTGGAAAATGCGCGCGCGAATTGCATGAAGAGCTCGCGATCGCGACTTTCATTTGCGCGCTCGCGACTTTCACCTGAAACTCTCTGACTCTCATTTGGTGCTTTACGCGCTCGCGATTTTGCACTGCACGCTCGCGACTTAGCCCTTGGCCTGTAAGCGCTCGCGACCTTCCTTGCGCGCTCGCGAATTTGGCCTGGAAACTCACTGTCTCTCATTTTGCACTCTACGCGCTCGCAACTTTCAAGTACGCGCTCGCGACTTGTGCCCGATAACACACAGACTCACATTTTTTGCATCTCGCGCTCGCGACTTTCAAGTGCGCGCTCGCGACTTGTGTTTTCATGCACTTTTGGACTTCTTTTTCTATGCAATTGGATTCCTTTGCTCACTTTGTATGCCTCCAATCATTTGACAACAAAAATACAACATTAAATCATGTATCAAAACAACATGCAAGCATGCAAATGATGTGAAATGAGGTAAACACAACTTGTAATTGTATTCCATGCAATTGTGAAATGATGTGAAATGGTGTATGAAGTTATGAATTCTATGTAATTGTATTCCTTTCTCAACTTGTATGTCTTCAATCATTTTAAAGCAAAAAGACAACATGAACACATGTATAAACACAAAATGCAAGCATGCAAATGGTGTGAAACTAACATGACACAAGTTGCCCGCTTGGCGAGGCTATCAGCATACAGGTAAGCAGTAAATTTTATGAAATAATGAAGCAGTTAATTTTATGACACAAGCAAGTGAAAATAACATGACACAAGCATGCAAATTATGACACAGTTACTATGCATTTGTTTTATCTATTGACATACCAACATTATGCTCCATTGAGGTTAGGTAGAAACCATGTAGATAAGGCTATGTCGCGACATAGAATAGCAGATCTGCGCCCCATACAGTTTGGTACTCCGGCTACAGGCCGTTGAGTGGATATGATTATACAGGCCATAGCAGCCAAGCATACAGTTTCATCCAGTTTCATACAGTTTCTCTTATCACTTCGGTTTCACTATAACCTTATGGAGCTATACAGTTATATCGACTATAAATTGCATAATCATACAGTATACTAAACAGCAAGAAAGATCATTAAGGGAAAATGAAAGTATCATGATATGTGTGCTTACATTCCATATGTGAGTAAATGTTTATTTCTACATATGTATGTGCTTATATGTTTCTTCATTTATTGTGATATTCACTGAGTTTAATCAAAGTTGCAGAGTTCATACAACATAAAGAACATCAGGTAAGATTATGATAGTATCATGTTAGATATATGCATTAGAAGTAAGACATACAGCATAATGAATAGCAAGTAAGACAATGAAAATATACTGTTATGTATTCTTACATGTTTATTGATTTCATTCATACAACATAATGAACAGCAGGTAAGATCATGATAGTATCATGATAGGTGTGATTAAAAGTTCATGTAAAGGAGTTATGAGATAATTTGAACTAAATTAGTTATGTTGTGCATTAGAAGTATATTCTTCACTATAAAGATACATTTATGTTGAAATTTAATGATTCTAAGATTATCAATGATTTTATGAAATGTGTAGTTTAAGTTAGTTGTCATCACATTTTGTTAAGTATGTGGATTATGAGCACTACTGAGTTTTATACTCAGCGCGTCGATTTTTATCACGCGTAGGTTGAAGATCGTGATTGCTACTTGAAGACTTGAAGAGTACTATCAAAGCAGAAGTGATTAACTTGGTCATAGTAGATTGAGAGTTGTATAATTAAGAATTATGGCATGTATTAAGATTTATGGCATGTATAATTATTACATTTGTTAGAGCTTATGTGATTGTAAATATAATTGAAGCATGTAATTATTGTGGTGTAAGTATTTGGAGGAAATGATTGAAATAGTTTACTATAGTTGGTATGATTAGGTCATGAAAAACTTAGTATAGATTCTGATTGAAATTAATTGCTAGATATTAAATGCTATTGAGGATTTATACAATTATGAAAATATATATAAAGTGTTATTGTGTTATGATGATTCTTTGGAGACGTTGGAAGTTTAGAGTGTAATTGGGAGTAGTTTATATTCATATTTTTTTTATACAGTATGATATCCGCATGACAGAATATAAGTTCAACCAGATTGTAGCGTCTCGGCTCGGTTCATTCGGGTTAACGGGTGGACCGGGAAGGGATGTTACATGTAAGATATATATGTTGAGTAAATTATAGAAATTCATTTTTTTTAGGAAAAAAATGACTAGAATTATTATTATATATAAAGTCTTGTAAGTATTTCAAATATTTAAATGCTTAATTTTTATTTTTGTAGAGATTTATCTAATTGGAAGTATATAATTAAAAAAATCTATTAAAACAGAATAGTTAATTTATCATTGCATAAAACATATTTATATCCTTTGAAATTGCACACACTTAAATCCTTGTAAAAATAACAAAATAAAACTAAGCTAAGTAAAATATAAAATGAAAATGAAAATGAAAAAATAAAACCAAGTAAACAACTCAAACAAATAATGAAATGTTGTAACGTTCTTCTTTCAATTGACATTAAATTGAAGAAGTTAAAATAAAGAATTAAGTTAAATATTTAACAACAGAAAGAAATTTAAAAATTTTATAAAAAAAAGAAGAAAAATAGAATAGTAAACAAGAAGAGAATCTTGAACTTTATGTTTATATATTACAATATATAAATATTCAAATTCTTAATGAGCAACAAAAAAAAATACAATTTTTAAAAGCTAAAACCACTAATTTCACATCAATCCACTTCTTTGAATTTTAAATCAAAATAAGAAAAACTAGATGGATAGCTTTTTTTATGATAAGTTCACTATAATCATACAACCAATAAATTGAATTTGAAGTTCTCAAATATTATGGACTTGAAAATATTCAATTTATCATGAGAAGAAAAACTAAACTTGTATCCTTATAATTTGCTTAAAACTAAAAATAATAATTAAAAAAAAAAATCAAAAGAGAAATTGTAGCATCCCTTTCCCGATCCAACCATGAACCCGAATGAACTGAGCCGAGACGCTACAATCTGATTGAACATATGTCCTGTCATGCTGATATCATCTTGTATGCTACATATTATGTCATGCTGTTGCTTTATACACCATTTATATACAGACATTAATTTAATATATATAAGACATTACACTATTTTTCAAAATGAAATAGGTCCAACTATGGACCCTGTACATGCCATAAAGCTAAAATATCAAAATGAGTAGTTACCTTGAAGACTGGGTCTTCAAAAGATGAACTGCAGCAGTTGTAAAGATAACTCTCTACGGTCCAGACCCAAGACCAACGAATTAAAACAGATAACTCACTGAGCAAATAAAGTTCAGTGGATATCAAACCTTCAACCAAAAAGCTTTAAATCTTCTTCTTAGCTTCCTTTTTCTTCTCACTTTGAGCTCACCTCTCCTATACATAATAACATCTTATTAATCATCCAAAATCTCACTAAATTATGAAAATTATGAAATTCAACTTACTTGGATAGATTTATAGGTTGAATTTAATGCTTGAAAGGGTGAATATTAAAGTAGAAAATTGAGGAAGATTTAGGAGAAGATGGAGAAGGTAAAGTGAAGGAAGAAGACGAAAGAGAAGATGGAGAAGGGAAAGTGAATGAAATTTTCAAGTAACCTCTAAATATATCTTCTAGTATTTAAAAATTACCAAATAGTACCTAAATTTTTAATATTTTACCATTTAATACTAAACTTTATACTTTATTTCAATTAGATCCTAATCCTTATACTTTTATTTCAATTGAGTCTAAATCTTTATATTCTTTTAATGATTTAATTTAAATCTCATTCTACCCCACTCTGGACTCTAATGGCTCGAACCAGATTCTGGTTCGGTTCGACTCGACTCGACTCCCTCAATGCAATGATTCGATTTAGTAGGATGTCACAGAAATAATAAAAAAAAGAATACTACTAATCATCTTATATTATCGTTTTTAAATTGTTCCTATAATGTGTATTTTGAAACAAATGGTTTTTTTAAATATTTTTTAAATTATTAAATTTTTAAACATACTATATTTGATTTGAAGTTTAGACTATATAAAAATCAAAGTTTTATATTTGTAAATTATGAAAATTTAAATATTTAGAAATTGTATTATTTTTCTATCATATATTTGATTTCTACAAAAAAAAAAAAAAGCATATTTGATTTGAATTTAAAAATTAATAAAAATCTTTACATATATGTAAATTATGAAAATCTAAAAAATGTAATTGAAATATTTAAATTTCTTATATTGCCATAATTGAATGAATTTAAAACTCACAAAAATGAAAAGATAGTTTATTATTGAAAAGTAAATTATGTGAGAGAAAAGTAGATAAAAAAGAGAAAAAAGTGGATAAAGGAAAGAAAAATACTCAAAAATTCACAAAAAAAAAAAGATAAATCAATATATTTAAAATCTATACAATCTCACTTTTTAGAGGAAGTGTCACGTCAACTTTGGAGAAAACCCATTGATTCTTATATATATATATATATATATATATATATATATAATTAATGATTTAGAATTTGAGGAAGCAAATTACGACTCTCTTTAGTAAATTTTAGATGTTTTAGTCTTTGTTAATTGGTAACAGTGTTTTAAAGAGAATAAAATTTCATAATATGCTTTCTTAAATTATACGCACTAATATAAATACTACGAATCTGTTGGGAAATACTAGTTATTCTAGTGGTTGTTAGTTGTTTTGATAATTATTAATTGTTAGCTAGTAGATGTTAGCGGCTAGTTGTTAGCTGTTTAAATAGTGATTGAAAGCGAAATTGTTCGATAAAAAACAGTTGTTTGATTAGAATAAATTTAAAATGACAAAAAAGGATATTGAAATATTTACCTAGAATTTTCAATTAAATTTATTATAAAAAAATGATTTCACTATATCTAAATTTTCAAAATTTAAGGGAGCAAAAATTAAAAAGTTTACTATTTTATAAATAAAATGGAAAATTTTTAATATTTTAAGATCAACATTTTTTATTTTTAATATTTGTTTGAGTTTAAATACATATATACAAATAACATTTTTTTTTCTTTCACTATCAAATATAAATAATCCAAACATAAAGATAATAAAACATGTAATGTGATAACAAAATGATTTTATATTAATTAAGGATAAGGTTTTAAAAAAAAAAAACTTAGTAAAAAGAGTGAAACGCTAAACGTTAGATAAAATAACGATTTAGAAAACACTCCATAGACTTCTGAAATCTACTCTATATATCAAGTTACCGAACACAATAATTTAGACAAATAGTGTTTTGACTAGTTCAAATGCTATACGCTACTGCCAAACATGTCCTACGACTGTGTTCGGCCACAACTTTTTAGTTAGTCAAAACGCTAAAAACTACTTAAAAAGTTATTCAGTAATATAGCATTTGGATTAGCTTTTAGAGATTATGGTAACATTTTGTGAAAAGTGAACTCGCAATAATGTTTAGCTTTTAACATTTCATGAAAAGCTACTAAAATAGCTAACAACTATCAAAACGACTAATTTTGCCGAACAGACCCTACATCATCAAAGGCTGTAAATAATAAATGTACTATTTTATTTAGTTATAAGAAGTTGTTGTCGAATAGGACCTATGAATCGCTATATATTCTCTTTTAACTTTCGATAAAACATTAATATCAGCTAGTAGACATATCCAATATGACTTAACACAAGTAGGCTTTTCTAATTTGATTCAGCTAACAATCAATTATTGATGACTTAAAAATACAGGATACAAGGATTAAGATATATCTATACATCCCACATTTTTATTTTTGATTTTGAAACAGTGATTGTTAAATTGTGTTCGGCAACAGTTTTTTAAGTAGCTTTTAATTAGCATTTTGACTAGTTAAACCGAAAAATGCTACTTAAAAAAATGTTCGGTAACATAGCGTTTTGTGAAAAGTTAACTCATATAATATTTAGCCTTTAGCGTTTTATGAAAAACTACTAAAACAGCTAATAGCTAACAGCTATTAAAACAACTAATTTTACCGAATAAATCCTTAATAACGTTCTAATTCTAATTGTAATATTTGCAAAATTGACAGTCAAAATCTCTTACCTAAATAAGCTCTTAGTTTGAAATTGAGCAAAGTATAGGAGTAAAAAAATAAGGAAAAAAGGAAACAAGGATAAATAAATTTAAGACGGAGAGTTATTTTTTTCTCATATTATTTAGATGTACCAGAATATAAATGTGGAGAGAAATTTATTTGGAATTTCATAAATATTTGAGGAAAATATTAAGGAAAAAAATTTCCCTTATTTAAGAAAGCAGTGAGAAAAAAAAAATCAAAGGAAAAGATACAATATTTTCTTTTGAGCTCACAAAATTAAAATATGTCCGAATTAGAGAAAATATAATGATTAATAAATTAAGAAAAATATATATTTTATTATTTTCTTTCCTCTATTTTCTTCTTCTGTCTCCTTTTCACACAAAACCTCACATTTTTTTTAAAGAAGAATGAAGGTAAAAATTCTTTGAATAACCCTTATAAAGAGAGTTTAGCAGTAGCTTGGTATCATTGTCCATAATGCTGAAAATTATGACGTGCTGTGTTGATAATTTTGTGACAATTGACCAAAATATTAAAGAATTTAAATTTATTATTCTTATATTTAATTTTTGGCAAGCAAAAAATTTATATTTAATTTTTATTTAAAATCTGATTTTCCAACCAACTAAGGCTTATTATTACTCATCAACACACACATAGGCAATATCAAGGAAATGTCTTCCATTTTATGTGGAGTAATATCCTTTGAGTATTTTTTTTTTCTTTTTTTTTTTGTAGTTTTCTATATCTGTTCTATTTTTTTATTATTAATTTTAGTTATTATTTAATTAATTTTGTATTTTGTTTCAAAACCTACAACTCTATTCTTAATTTTAATTATTATGAACTACTTGGTTTAAAGAGTAGGAGTGAGAGGTCTCGAGTTTGTGTTATTTCGACTAATTAATTTTATCAATTTTATAATTAATTCTTGTTTTTGTCCTTAATTCATTAAAGGCCTTAAAAAAAAGCAAGAAAGAATAAAAGGTGTACTTTTAAAACTTATAATATTGGACATGAAAAGATGACGGTGCTTTATCCTGTTTTGCGCCTGGACGGATTGCCACGCTCCAATCTCCAGGCGCTACCTAAGCAAACCTGTTGCTGTTCTTTCTCTCTCCATATCGTATCGTCAATATCTCACGAGACAACAATTACTCCCCTTTTCACTTTCACTTTTCGTTTTCAAACTTTCTGACACACCTGCCATGCTGGCGACACTGCTCATTCTGCCACCACGTATTGCCGCCAAACTCCTTTCACCGCCCGCCTAAACCTAGCTCTTCTCCCCCGTGGCCAACGGCGGCTCGCAAGGCTAAGATTCGGCTTAGCGGTTTTCTTTAACAGTCGAAATTACCAGAAACACCCTCCACTCCCCAACTTGAATCGAAAGACGGCAGGCGCGTTAACATCACCACATCATGGCAGAGCTATGCCTCTGGCGTCGCTATCAGGGTAGTTTGGTAATTTAGCAAGATGCATTTTACGGCCTTCAAATGATTTCTCGACAAGTATTTTGAAGAAGGGAGAGTAAAAGGAGCCGTAGAAGAGTAGAGAAAACGCACCTTGAAGAGAACAGTGGGAGCCACGTGGCATGCATAGGTTGGTGGATAGGGTTTTGTACTTTACGTAGAAGATAAACAAAGTAAAAGACAAAAATATATCACAAAAAAAGGCCACAGCCTTCGATTATGAGTATTCCCACTTTTTCCTCTAATCAAAATGACTTCATCGTTAAATCATAAAAAAAAAAAAATCATTTTTTCTTTTGATTATCAAAATTTTACAATTATAATTTTATTACTAATCCTTTGATATTAAATTCAAATTTTAATAATGAATTACAATTGATAATTATAATTAAAATCAAATGACAATAAATCCATATAAAGTACTATAATCAGTATTTTTTTTTTCTTTAGAATAACCCTCTCAAGTCATAATACATCAATTGTATGAGTAATGAGATGAATTTAACTATTATGTGTTATTTAATAATTAGTCTTATTTAAAACAATAATCAGTCAACAAAGTAGCTGCATCAGCGAAAATGGAATCTAATAGATAGATAGTATATTTTTATTAAATAAAATTAAAATTTTAGGATTTTTACTTTTTTTTCATTTTCAAAAATAAAAAATAAAATAATATTTTTTAATGCTAATATGATATTTATATGGGTTGGATTATTTGATAAGTAATTCTAATCGGATTTGAGATTGGTTTAGAACAATGTAAGTGAACTTTTAAATGAATTCAGATATATAATTTATGGTCACATTCGAGTTTAAATAATGTATTTGAAGCTGGTGTCCAACTCTAGTTACTGAGGTTTGGATAAAAACGGTTGTAGAAAATGGCTAACTGATAAACGGTTCACTGATCATCTATATATATTGGAAATCATGAATCATACAGATTTGTAGGAAAAGTAAATGAAATCTTTGTGGGAAAAATAAAGTTACCATAGGAAAAGTAAATTAGCTTTTAAAGTAAATTAATGTGCCTTGTACTATTGAAAAGTTTTAGATATCTAATTTCAAAGTTAAAATGGTGGAACAAACAAGGTCTGCCTGTTCTTGTATGTTTAGTACGTTGTGACTCTTACATGCCTAATTTTTACCGAGAGTACAACAAATACATGTTCATACGAGGATAAATTGGTGTATTGGTGTTGGAAAATTTTATGGTGAGGCATTATATAACTGGCTGTTATATTAGAATAGTCAATGCGATCATTTGAGGAGTCATATTGACGCTAGTGCTCTCGGCATTTTGGATGCCCCTTAGAACCTAATCGATTAGGTTGAAAAATAAAAAAATATAATTTTGTGTTCTAATCAATCAGTTTTTTATTTGAAAAATTAGAAAATAATTTTTCAATAATTTGATTTAGATATAGAAAACAGTTTTAAGTTGTTTTTTAGAGTTTTTCTTTATAATAAAAAATATATTTTCCAACTGTTTTCCATTTTTAAAAAATGATATTTTCATAATTAAAATTACAATATCTATAAATAATTTTTTCTATAAAATATTTTATTCAATAAAATAAAAATATTTAAATAAAAATATTTAAATAACATAAAAAAATATATTATGCTTTAATATATAATTAATTTTATTAAAAATATATTATGTCCTTTATTTTTAAAAAAATTTACAAAATGATAAAAATTGATATTATTATTATAAATAATCGATAATAAAAATTCAAAAATTTTAAATAAAAAACTTCTAAACGTAATTTATAAATCTTATTTTAATCATAAAAGTTATGAATAATGTTTATAAAATTTTTAAATTAAAATATAATTTTTTTTATTATTACCAAGTGAATGCATTTTTCATTTTCGGTTTTCTAGTTTTCATTTTTTTAAGAAAACTATTTTTTTTTTTTTAAAATAAACACCCCTAAGTTTCCTCCATTTCAGACAAGGCATGGTGCTTCACTGGATTAGTATTATAAAAGATTTATGGAGGAACTGAAAGCCCACTGATAGGGCGACTCCGCCGTGGCGGTAACTTGGACAATTTCACCATAGTCTCCTCCTTTCACTATGGTAGTCGGTAATCATTTTTTAATTGCTAAACTTGTGAGACTTGGAAAAAAAAAAATATCTATATCTTTGGTTATAAGAAATGATTCTGTATTTTAAAAAGATACTTTCGTTACCGAATGTGATATTTATTGTTTAATCCTTTGGAATCGGCGATGAATGTTACACTAATTCTATGTCTAATGCGATGAAATGAATATTCAATCATCTATCTATTGTTTATGATGTTCTTTTACATGACATTAATAATATATGATTCATCTTTCCAGTCAAAAAAAGAAAACCTTCCAACTGAATAAAAAAATAATTTGTAAAAAAATTAATTCTATGCCAAAAATTTTTAAATATATATTAAATTGGAATTGAATTAACAGAGAGGGTAAAAAATAAAAAAAAAATTAATTATTTTATTGGAATAATTGAAATTGTCTAAAATTGCAATTACTAGGTGGTATTCAGGTAATTTTCCAACAATAATAAATTCATGTTTTAATTCTTTGATCTTGCATGTAAAATTTACCTCAAATGCCTAAAATGTAATTCATTATGCTAACCCAACTTTTTATTGATATGTTTTTGGTCATATTCAAATTAAATGCTCTCCTAATTAAGTTGAATTAAAACTGCATCTTGCACATCATTTTATATTTTAATATTTATTTATTTGTACATATCATTTCTTTTTTTTTTTTTTTTCATGCACATAGTCCAACTTTTTTCCGGTGAAAGCATGTCATTTTAGGGATGGAAGTAGGGTGAATACCAACGAATTTTAAGCTATTCGTATCCATATCCTTTTAGAGTTTTACTATTCATACCCGTCATAAACTCATTTAAATATCTGTTTAAATATTCGTATCTGAACCCGTTTGAAATTTTAATATTCATATCCGTCTCAAACCTGTTTAAAGTAGCTCTTAAATTATTAGAGTATCCATAAATTTTAAATTATTCAAACAATGAGTTTATTTAAAATATAATTTTATTAATATATAGGTAGGATACCCAGTGATATCCATGACCAAAAATTCATTTAATATAACGGGTAATGAGTACCTATAGTTTTATACTTGTATCATATATGTATCCGTTGTGGGTAATAATTTCACTATCCATACTCATTTCAAATCAATTTATAATTATCTATACCCTCATTAAACCTATCAAAGCAGAACAAATACCCTAAAATGCTCTTCTTACTTCCATCCCTAGGTCATTCAATGTTGAAAATAAAATGATTTACAAAAGAAGAAAAAATTACTATATGCTAACTATATTATCCCATAAATTTAATTTGTTTAATTAAAATTTTATTTTGGCATGAGGGTGTTGTAACCTGTCATTATTACATTCAATGTCCATCCCATTAGGGATTAGAAAACATAAAGTATTTTTAAGTCTTAATAATCTTGGCTAACTAAATTCAGTAATTATAGGAAGACACCATCAAGTGATTCTGGTAGGTAAAACTTGTATTCCACAAGCTTTAATTTAAAGGAGATTGCTAAGTTCAAGCTCAAAATTTCTAGTTTTGAGGGTAAGATATTGTTCTTACTAAATAAGTTTAAGTAATTTTATATAAAAATGTTCATAGTTTACTGCACCAGCAGGTAAAAAATTACATACATTTTTATTTTATAATGTATATTTAGAATTTATTTTCATGTAATTTCACTTTTTCATTAACATAAGTGCACTTTCTTTTCCATATTGTTTTTGAAGACTTTTCAAAGAACACTTTAAAAAAAAAAAAGAGAAATAACTTTTCTAACAAAAGTATATAGCATGATGCTTTGTAATTGTGGAACCAGTATATAGCGGATAGAAGCTGAACGGGTATTTTAGGATAGCTGCCTCAGCTCCGATCTATTTAATCAGGGTACATGTAGTTATAAATGGATTTAACAGATAGTGAAATTATTGTCTGTAACATATACGGATACGAATAGCTCTAAATACGTGGGTATTCCCCTACTCCCATCCGTACCAATATCTAAAATTAGGGAAATTGGGGCAGAAAATCAAAAAAGAAATTTTTTACTAATCTATATGGTAAATTTAAAATTTTTTTTTTTTTTTAGTGAGGCATCCACTTTCTGATTTCGTGGTTGATATACATAAGTTGATCCGAAAAATTTATAAATATGAACTAATTGTCCAAGAAATTAAGATATTTCTTAAACTAGTTTGTACGTCCAACAATTAATCTTCTGGCACATTGAGCCAACCATTATAATTTATTTTTTACAATTTACAGTAATTTTGGTCAAGTTTCTCAGCGCCTCTAAAATAATCTCAATAAATTAATTTATCACAACTCTAATATGTATATAATTAGTGGGGGATCTTGAAATTTTTTTTTTACTGGGTCAATATATAAAAAATAAATTCTCTTTCCCTCTAAAAATTATACTTTTTTATTTTAACTGTCCTAAAATAATAGTCTTATTTATATTCTTGAAAAATATTATTTTTCCACTTTCTTACAATACTCTTATATAATAATTTGTGTAAAAAATTCATATTAGTTGAATTTACAAAAATATTTTTAAATATTTTTTATGCTCAACCACTTAGGAATGACAATTTACCGGCTGATCCGAACCCAACTTGATTGCAGTGGGTTTGGATAGCAAATATGCGAGTTTAGATAGTATTTTTGCTATCCATGTTGGATTTAGATTTGATTCAGATTCAAGCACTAAGATACTTGCTATCAATTACACATTTAATTAATATTTTAAAATATTTAAAATAATCATTTTTCTCAAAAGAAAACTATATATTTATATACATTTCTAATTATAATTAATGCTATCATATTTTCTATTAAGTTAAAAAAATAATTTTATAATTTTACTTATTTTTATTTTTAAAAATAAAAAAAATAGTCTAATTTTAAACATGCATTTAGTGAAAGAAACACATGTATAAGCAATGGAAGCAAGCAAAGAATAGAAACATACACATAGGCAAACTAAATGCATATAGATTTTAACTACCTCTTAGAGCGCAGAATCGCTCACCATCTTCCTTTTCTTTTTCAAACAGAATACCGGAACATCATTTATCTTTCCGTGAATCACCCGAGGTCTATGTTATGTGACCTCTATTAAACCTAAAAACGAGTCTGTGTGGGCAGACTTTTCTATGTGAGAAGAAGAGGAAGAGAAAACTGTTTCAAGAGTGTGTTTTCTTTGATAGGTAGAAAACACGCTAATAATAGACTTCTCAGTCTTGTTTTCCGCGAACAAAATGATTGACAAGGCTAATTATTCTGTTCTAGACGCGGTTTGCTTAAAATTTAAAATGAAAAGATTTTCTCATTTTAAATTAAAATAAAATTTTTTCATTTATTAAATATTAAACAATATCTCACACTATGTCCTATTAACACAGATACAATAGGGACAATATGAATAAAATTAACAAGGCTACTAATTATAATAAGAACGTTTACAGAATTAGTAAATTCTTATTATAATTAATTATGAATTATTTCCACTACAATTTCATAATTGAACTCCTTATAAATTTCAAATTTTCAAAACATAAATACTTATAAAACTCCCCATATTAAGATTATAGATGCATGCCAATTAAATTAAATTATTGACAATTTATTTAATTAGCAATTTAGAACCTTAAGACTATCGCTTAACTTATTTCACGTGTCGGATTCAAAATCTACCTGCAAAGTTTACACGATGAGAACTTATAAACTTACTTAAGTAGCATCATCATTCTCTATACCAAGACATGGATTCCATCATCAATTAATATTTCACAAATGCACACTGCCTTTCTCCAATTCATCAAATTTATTATTCCAAAAATGGAACTTACTTTTTAATGAATCAAAATAAACAAAGACAACATACATTTGATCACATTAATTAAATCAAGATGAAGAGTATAAATATTATTTCTAATGCCTTAGAGAATCTCGTTTTATTAAGTCAGTATAAAAAAAATATTCTCAACTCGGTCAGTTCAATACATACAAAATACACAAATACATACAAGAAGTTGGAATTCTACCATTCCCATAATCAAGATAAACTACATATAATTTTGTGCGACAGTCATACCGGTAGTGTGTCAGTTCAACCTTAGACTGTGAACTAAACTTTTTATCTTATATGAACTGAAGATTTAATCTGCTATGTACAAGTTAATCTCTATACATTAAATCAATCACAAATATAAGATAAGTGACATATATATTGTTATTAAATATACTGTAAAATAATTTATTAAACGTAAATCTCATATTCAATGCATTAAATAATTATTCGAAAATAATTAGTCAACAAACTCTACTATTATAATATGCATAGTTAATAGTATAACTCTATCATTTAGATGGATTCATATATTAATAATTATAATCAGATTTGTAACGGGTTTGGATGATAAAAAGTGAATTTCTAAATGGGTTCGGATATTTAATTTGTAATCGAATTTAAGATCAAGTTCGAGTTCGAATAGTGCATTTTAAGTGGATTTCCAACCTGCTGCCATCCCTGCGACCACCAAAGAGAATATGGTATGGGAATGAATTCCTTACATATGGAGGCAAAACAGGGCAGAGAGTAGTGGTGTGGCGATAGCAATAAATAGTCACTGCTCAAAACTGCAGCAGATATGGCAGTTCCTGAGAATGATAAAGGTAAAGAAGAAGAAGGTAACAGAAAAGGAGGGAAAAATATGGGCAATTGCCAATTAGAGAGTTTGAAATCCAAATAAATGGGAATTGGGATAAAAATAAGTAACCCAAAAAGAGACAAATGTGTTAATTGATGATTATTATGATTTGAGAGAGGCAGAATAATGCATGATGCTATGCGTCTGCGCCTTAAAGATTGTTGACTTTATTTATCCTATATTTTTCAAAATCACGAGTTATTTTGGAATAAGATTGGAGCACGTGTCATTTGAAATTTCCCAATTTATCAAATTATTTCTTTTTTTTTCCTCCTTTGTTGTTTTGTTTTTTTTTTCTTAATAATTAAATCATAAAATCATTTTTTTAGCATTGACCTATATCGAACTGTGCATTTTTTTATATCTAAAGTTATATTGCCTTTTCTTTTTTTCAATAGGTAAAGTGTATATATAAAGGTACAATAAAATTTTGAGCAGGCAGATTTTAGTTGATTGCACCAAGATTTTTTCCCCCAAAGATTATTATTATTATTATTATTATTATTATTATTATTATTATTGTTATTATCTTTAATTAGGCTTCAATTTAGGGTTCAAATTTTGAAAATGATTCTGGTACCATTAAAAAAAAACTTATTTGTTATTAACAAGTGGTTGGATTAAAAGAATGAATTAAAATTTCAAATTTTACCTATAAAATTAAGAGTTGAAAATTTAAAATACTCATTGTTAAAAAATTTTAATTAAATAATTCTTCCGGACAAATATGAAAAAATGTATGAGAAAAAGAGGTGCCACAATAAAAATTTTTTTAAAAAATATATGTATCACACTATTGAAATCATTCCTAGCCAAGATTGATTTTTTTTTTTTTTTAAGGAGACAAGATTACGTATCGAGTTTAAATCTCTCGACTACAAGAATTTTTATCAATTCAATAAGTCAATAGAGGACTGACCTTATTGTGTAACCCATCGTTTTATTCTGATCCAATGAACCTACTAATTAATTAAAAAAAAAAAAAAAACTTGAATAATATGGATAGACATGTATTATAGAGATGAAATATATGTTGCGGGCAAATGTGGAAATGCAAGAGATAAGCTGATGAAGAGAAGAGATGGAGCTGTGGAGTCATATATAGTTACACGTAGGACGGTGGTGGTCGGCCTTAGCCACCAATCATGGCGGCGGACCGCATCATTGAAGTCATTACATTACATATCCCTCTTCTTCAGTGGTCCCCACCACCACCACCACCTCTCTCTCACTCTCAAAGCTGGGGCGGTGAGGTGAGAGAGCTAAACATCAAGAAGGCTCTCTTTCCGCAAATTATGAAAATATGTTAAAAATAAAAATGTGGAGACAGATCATATGTTGAGAGAGTTAGCGTAAGCTGCAAAAGGAGATCCTTTGGGGGGTCCTATTTGGATCTTAACCCTCTTCTGACATAGACCCTTCTCCAACCTCTTTCTCAATTTCATTTCACTTTTGTTGGAACCATTTCTTTTTCAATTAGGCTTTTTATTTCATAATTATAGAAATAATTTCATATTCGTGTTTCTCAGCCAGCACAAATTGGAAAATTTAGCAGTTCTAAGAGATCTAACCATTAAAATAGATTAGATTTGTCTAGACCAAATCGATTAAAATGGATTAGACTTGTCTAGATCAGATCTAACGATCAAAATAGATTAGACTTGTCTACTAAATTATAACCCTACTCACACATTAAACAGATGAAAATATATATTTTTCTTTTCTTTTTTGAGTATTTCGGAAGGACAGAATTCGAACATGAATATATTGTCAAATCGTACATACACTTACCATTAGGTTATGACTTGTGCATATGTTTTTTAATTATTATTTTCATTTTTATCTTTTTTTTTTTCTAATGTATGATCGGAAATACTTTCGAGTTTAATAAAAATTTATTATTTTTTATTGATTCGATTTATGGGTGAGTCTATAAAATCAAACTAGACAAATCAGTCCCGATCAAAACTAGCTATTTAGGTGATTGTCCCTCAAAACTTATGTTTCGTTTACATTCTTTTAACACTTAGTTAACATGGTATTTTATCAGTTCAAGTAACTTTATATTTAAATAATTTTGATATATACCAAAAGGAATTCATTGATTTAGTTAAAAAAATTTTAATTTATGATTGGTAGATAGAAATCAGAATGAAAGTGTATATATATGTATGGTGTTATATATATAAGAACAAACTCTTCAATTTCACTCCTGTCTTTCTCTATATATGTTCATCTCTCTTTATACTAAGATGTGAATCACAAGTTTCTTTCAAAGGGACAGAAACTATCATTGCACCCTCTTGTAGGCACTAATTCTAACATTCCCTTATTGAAAAGAAATTAAATAATAATATTTTTCTAGACCCTCTATTATTATAACACACTAAGAAGACTATGATTGAAAAACAACAAATTTTCTTTTGGACCAATTTGATGGAATTGATCTTTTGTTTCATACCCTTCTTCTAGATTAATGTAACTAATCAAACAAGAAAGAACAAAAAAAAAAAAAAAAAAAAAAAAAGGGTAATATCTATATTTTACTACTAACTTGTCATTCTGTGAGATCATGATTGTTGATTATGTGATTCTTGGAGTAGATATATATAGGATGGGGGCTAATTTTTGCTCTATTATCATATTTTGAAAAATTAAGTTATTGATTCATGCTATATACATAATATTTTTTTCCATCAGTTATAATATACACTATGCAGTTACTATCGGTAGCAGTTACAACAATTTCAAAACCCATCAAGGACAATACAATCCATTGTAAATCCTATTAAAAGCAATACAACCCACAAAAGGGAAGAATACAAATTACAATTAAATGTTTGCATGTTTGAAAATTAAATTTGGGACCCAAACTTAGGGCACCCTTTCCACCAAGTCAGGTATCATTTGAATATGTTATTGTTAGCAATTAGTAGGGTTAATTTGATATTAAGATAATTGTTTATGAAAGAGTGAAGGATAGCTAGTAAAAGGAAGTGTGTTGAAGGCAGAACATTGATACTCTTATAGCACATCAAAAGAACGCACACACTAAAAGAAAGAAGGAAAGCAATGAGAGAGGTCCAGATTTTTAATGATTTTTCAATGGAGATGAACCCAACCTTTGCTTCCACATGATGAACTAAAGATATTAACGTGAAGGGCAAAACTCCAAAAGGTATACAGTTGGGAAGCCACAAACTCTAAAACGAGAATAGTCTCTTTTAAAATGGGTTTGGAGATACTCATTTAAAGGCATGTTCGATAATACTAGCTATTTTGATAGTTGTAGTAATTATTAGTTATTTTACTGGTCGTTAGCTATTAGCTCTTAATTCTTTATATAGTGGTTTAAATTATGAGTATTTGGTAAAAGTACCTATTTATATCGATTTAAAATGACAAAAAAAATATTAGTTGTTTAATTAGTTGAATTAATGAGAAAAAAAAAAAGATATGATTAAAAGAAAATTAAAAATTGTTGCTGAAAAACACCTAAATATAATGGTTAAGTGTTAATTGTTGATTGGTCCGCCCGCATAGAAGGAAAAAGTAGAGGGGTATACAGTAACATATGTGATATTGATAGGTATAGGTAGTTAACTTGAACATGAACTCTATAGAATGATCACTGGGGTTCAGAGAAAATGGACCATTGATTGAGAAAGGATGGCAAATATTGGTGCCATGATGGGAACAGGAGAGCTAAGGGGTCCTGCAATAAAATACAGGTTCTGCGATAGATCGGTGGTGGGTTTATTAAAGCTAGGTTAGCTAGCTTCAACTCATTGGTCCGTCTAATTCCCATTATCATGTGTCAGACATTTCTATTTGAGTTACTGTTAGAAAAAATCATCTTTTCGAATCTTTTATTAGTATTTATGATTATTACTTTTCATAAATGTAAGTTAACAATTAGATTCAAGTGTATCTTATTATTTGAATCATCGTTACAATCTCTACCACAATCTTTCTTATCTAGCGGTCATACAGTGTACCCTTTATAAGGCTTTCTCTTCGACAGAAGAAGGGTTAATGCAATTCTATCTATTATAACATTATACAAAAGCAAGTCTTTTACAATTTACAACTCTGACGTCAGTACTTATTAAAAAGAGGAACTATCACAAACCATAAGATTTTTGTAACAATTCAAACTGTTTTTTTGTACAGCATCTACAAAAGTGCTTCTTTCTAAAAAGCAAAATTCAAGTTGGAACATCAAATGAAGGAATGCCTCGTGTACAAGGAGAGCTTTCTGCGAGAGGTTTGGTATGAATATTGAGGGGTCCAGATATATTTAGATCAATGATTAACGCGTTAGATAATATGTTGCTTGGGATGCAATTGCATTGCATAGACATGGGCTTCATTCTCTTTTTGTTTCTAGATACACACATGTCGTTTGTGTTTGTTTGTCAAAAAGGTATGATTCTGTATCTGCTGGGCTTTTCCTTTTTCTTTTCTTTTTGTATATGATCTTTTAAGTCAAGGAACTTTCTTAGCAAACTCTGATTAGACTTCTAGCACATGCATAATGATTGACACAACTCTTATTATTTTATTTGCAATTATATATACCATCTTTTATCTTCTATTTTTAATTTCGAAGGGTTTTACATTTTAATTTAAACTAACATACGGTTAGATCAGCGAAATTAAGTACATCTTCAGTCATATATGTAATATTTGATTATAACACGTTGAATAAATGTATAACATATAATGAGGAATGTGAATCGATCAAAACGACTTAATTAAATACTATTTTTTAATGAAATCTTATTGATGCTCTAAATGTTTATGCCTGAGTGCGAGGGGCGTATGACTTGGATAAATCTCTTTCCCTTGAGCTAGACATATGTACAAATAAAAATTTAACTGGCTAAATTTAAGCACATTATATTTCTTGGAAGTAAAATAACTTAAGTAAGAAGAACTCTCTTTTATCATATATCTTATCACCTTATTCAAGATTGAACTATCAAAACCTTTCTATGAAAATATCTAATTGTACTCTTAATCCTCCTAAGCATGTTACAATTCTTAATTTCAAACTAAAAGCATATTTCACTAATGAAATCTACCAAATAAAATCCGAACAACTATATAAAATAATATATAGAGTTGTCTCATTTCACATTAATGCTCTTCAAATAACACAAAGCTAAATACAATAATTACTTCTCTATTAGTTGTCCACATAACCATATTGTAATTATTTCTATGTAAGAGATGCTTCAATGGGTCTCCTACACATATTTCTGCACCCAATATCTAAATTGGCTTGAGTATATATATTTTCTGAAATGAACGTGTGGCTCAATATATCCACAACCAAATATTAAAGTGATGAGGCTAATCATCTCCAATTCATGATTATAATAAAAACCCTAATAAGTATTAATCAATTACAAAATGCCATAAAGTTAACTTCTGGGGTTTGCAAAATAACTCCATTTTGCACTGAGTTTTCAAAAATAATACAATGATGAAAGTAACAAAATCATGTAATTAAATGTCTTTTTATCCGAAACTTAATCACAATGTATTAAATCTTAAGCATTCGCACGTTTTCATATAATCCATAAACTATTTGTTATGGTTAAATCAAACATTCACAAGCCATAATTAATCTACTAACATGCCGGTATTTTGTAATAAAAGTAAAACTTTTTGTTTGTGAATTTTATTAACTTCAGCCTACTTCACCGTTTAAAATTAAACTGGATTTAAATTATCAAAACTGAAACTGAATATATCTATAAAAAGTAATTCATGTTGTAAAATATGATTGAGTTCAACAAATGATTTCTGAAAGCGTAAAAAAAAAAAAAAAAAAAACTTAGAAGGATAGCCATAACCCTGAATAAGATTAGTCTCGTTTAAAAAAATGGGTGTTGAAATATTTATGGAAAGTCCAAAAAAAAAATTACAGTTGAACCATTCCACTGTTCTTAAAATTGAAATCCACTACTTTAAAACTGAAACTGTGATTTATAATCGTGTTTGTACCTAACGTCGCCGGCGGAGCTCCATTTTGACCTAAGGGGCCTAAAGAATAATTTTATGAGAAATTACATTCTGATACTTCAAAACATAGAAAAATTATATTTGACTCCTAAAAGTTTAAGAAATTTCGTTAAGCTCTTCCAAAATAATTGTCTTAGGTTTGCTCCTACTTAAATGTCAATACTCATTACATAAAATTCTGGATATGGTACCCGCATAGTCAACATATATTATACCATTTTAATAATTTTTTTTAACATTAAAAAAGGGATACAAATCTAAACTTATTATCAGCCGTGTTCATCTAACGAGTTGGGTCAAATTTAGAGATGGTAACCAGGCTAAACGTAAGCACGGGAATAAGGGTTGAGACTATTCTAGTATTTCTTATCTTTCTCAATATGAAGAACTCGTGATTTTCAATCCCCACTAGTTTTTCTTTACTATTATTTTTATAATTTTTCTTTTATTTTTAATTATATAAAAATATTAATATATTACACTTCAAATTAATACAAATATATACTGTTTATATAACTATAATTATATATATATATATATTGGGTGTAAGAATAATTACATAGTTTGTGTTCCAATTCTGTTAGTTTTTCTATTTTAATTTTCTAAATTTTTGTTACACAAATTTCAAAATTGGAGCACTACTTATCTCTCGCTTCTTCTTTCTCTTTTGGTGCTTTTGTAGACCTAATCTCTCGAAGCCACTGTTGACTGGCTTCTTAGATTGACAATAGTTTCTTTTGGTTCTTTTTCATCATTTTTCTTTATTTTATTTTAATAAATTTTCAAATCTGTTACGTGTGGAATAAATCTTTTGATACCTTTTAGTAGAATCATGTGATTTAAGGAGTTATTCTTCATTGTTGATGAGTTTTTATGTGCATTGGCGACGTTTTTTTATTAGTAGTTCAAGATTTAATATACAGGTTGTTGATTCTTTGGATTAGAGACTTTAGATTATCAAATTTGATAAAATTTCTTTACTGAAATAGCATGATATTGCATCCTATTCTTTCATTTATATTTGATATTCTAAACTTTTTTACGAGCATCTGGTACATAAATGTGGCCCGTTTTCATAATATGGAAAAAGAATATTATCAGTTTAAAAACTTGATTGATAAAAATAAAGTTGAGATATTGGAATGAAATATTTAACAAAGTTATACTACCTCCGATTTTAAATAATTATTTCAAAATACTTGTTACATATATGATTTCAAGAAGTAATAATTCTTTCCATGTTTATCATTGTATATGACCAACAATTTATGCTTCAGTTTCTCAAAAGTTTCGTGTTTGAATATATTAAATTAATGATAATATAGTTAATTTATTAAATAATTTATTATGACTTAATAAAATTTAATGATTTTCTTAAGAAATGTAAATGGCTTAATAAATTTGGTGTACTAATTCTCTAATTTTTTCTATTTTAGTGTTTCAATGGAAAAATACATAATTAAGTATTTAAACCGCAAAAAATATTTTCAATAAGGTGTTTTTATCCAACGAGGCAAGCCAAAAATCCAAATAGGACGGAGGTGTTGTCCTAAGCTGGACTTTTTGCTTATGTGGAAATGAATATTGAGTTGTCAGTTGGTGATTAGTTACTGTCAGTGGACTGAAAAATGTAGATTACTAAACTAGCCTTGCAATAAACACTCTTGCATCCTTGTTCAACAATGGAAAATTAGGGATCCAATCCAATGCCAACAGCAACAATTCTCTTCTCTACTTCTCTTCTCAACACCATTCTTATTAGCTCCAGTTGCAAAACCCCTCTCTTTAATTTTATGTTCTTCACATCCTCTTCAAGCGCTTCAGATTCACTGATCAATTTGTTTCTCTTTATAGGCTTCGCCAATATTTGACCAATTTCAATGACTTTTCCCCTTTATGTGCGCTATTTCGCCATCGAAGGGAACTAAATCCGTATCACTACTCTGGTATTGCTTATCCTGATTTTCGAAAGGGCAATTGTAAGAAAGGTGATGCGTGTGAGTTTGCTCATGCCGTTTTTGACTGTTGGTTGCATCCTGCGCGTTATCGAACTCAGCTGTGCAAGAATGCATTAACTGCAAGAGGAGAGTTTGCTTCTTAGAATGTGTAGGTTTGGATTCGGGTCTCCAAGAGGATCTAGTACCGATCTGGATTTTGAAGCCTGCGAACCACTCGAACCTTTACTCCGACCTGTTCTGGACTCTATTACAGAAGAAGGTACGGAAAAGAGTATGTGAGGAAGAGCCTCCGATGGAGAGAATCGAATCGGGCAGTGATTTGCGTGTAAAGGTTGTTTGAGAAATTAAGCAAGAAGAACTCTTTGGGCCAGTGGACGCAGATCTGGGCCAGTCTGCAAATGCTTCGGATGCTGCGTGGGTTTTGAAGCTGGTGAAGTAAAGGGATCCAAGAAACTCCTAAAATTGTTAATTATTTTTTTGTCAAAGCATTTATTTTGGTGGCCTTTTGGTTCCATCTCTCGTTGTGAATAGAGCGACTGATGCTTTGTACACGTGAAATTAGGAAAAGATAAAACTCAATCGCGTTTTGTACACGTGGACCAATGTGGCGATCTTAATGTCCTCCTATGTGGCTTTTTTTAAATTTTTCAGTGAACTCTTTTTGTTCTATTTGTATCTCGGCTTATTGCATAGGATGAAAACACCTAATTGAAAACGTATTTGAAATTTAAATATTTGATTATAAACGTTTTCTGTTGAGATATATAAAAAAAAAATTAAAGAGTTAGAGATATTAAATTTATAATTAAACAGGTGTAAAATTTTAAATGTGATAAATATTTATGTTTTAGGATTCAGACTTACGCTATCAATTCAATCTATAAAATAGAAACTCGAAATTAGACCAAGTCTGTTCTATCTTTAACTCCATGATTACTAGAAACCAATGAAAATTAGTTGACCTGGCCGGTCGAACCAGTAGCCTTGCAACTTGTACAAAGGTCAACTGATTTAAATGGGTCAATTTAATTGCTAAAATATATTTTTTAGTATTAAATCCAAGTAAATTACTTAAAAATCAATTTAATTGCTAAAATATTTTTTGAAAAATTTTTTGTAGTATTAAATCCAATAAATTACTTTAAAAAATTATTTATTTCAATATCTTATAATGATTATATTTACACAGTTATTATATTACTTCTTATTTAATTTTTACACTGATCAATGAAAATTATAATTCCAATTTATCCAATAAGTTTCTCTTTTTATTTTATAGAATTTTTTTCTCCAATTAAATATTTTGTTTTTATTTATAAAAATAATTGTATCCACTCTTTCACCTTTTTATAAAGTTAAAGAAAATATATTCATTATATGTATCATGAAATTTATTGAAAATACTGAAATATTGTTAGTGCAGAAATAATTATCATTATTTAACGTTTTTATTGTTTATTTTATTTACAATATTATAATACAATATTTTATTTTAACTATTTGATAAAATTAATATTGTAGTAAAATTTAATTATTAAATATAATATTTTCAATTTATTTTAATTATATGTATGAATAATTTTAGTTTTATATATATATATATATATATAAATTCAGTTGATAAATAATTTTACTCTTTATATAACGGCTGTGTTTGGCAACAGCTTTTTGAGTAGCTTTTAGTGTTTTAATTAAACACTATTCTCAGTAACATAACATTTGAACTAAATTTTGAACTAAATTTTAAAGGTTAATGTAACGTTTACAAAAAGTTAACTACTCGTGTAACATTTAGATTTTAGTGTTTCATGAAAAGCTACTTGATTAAAATAGCTAACAGCCACCAAAATATTTAATTTTACCGAATAAACCTAACATTGAATAATGACTTTCCTCATTTACAAATCCTCCTATTTCAATGTAAATAAAGGAAGAATATTTATTCACTCCGATGTTTCACAAAATTAACCACTTTCCCTTGTATTTTGATAAATAGTTATCACATCCTGAAATTTAATTCCGTTTAACTCTTTGGCCACCCTATAAAAAAATATTATTTTTTTCTATTAAATTTCAGTGAAAAAGACAACAAACCCCTCCACATCATCTTTTTCCTTTCTTTTTCCAAATTATTTCCATTACTTATGCCGTCTTGGGCAAATTTTAACTGTTCTAGCAGTTATTCTCTATTTAATAGCTGTCAACAGTTTTATTAGCGATTAGCTGTTAGATATTTATTGTTATTGATTAATTGTTTATAGAACTTTTAGAGTAAAAGTGTTTGATAAAATAACTGTTTGATTATTTATTTAATATAAAGAGATAAAAAAGATATGAAAGTGAATAATAAGGTAAAAATAATTGATGGATATAGGTACCATACAAAATTTATAAAAAATTAAATTGTAATAAAGATAACGTTTCATGAAACACTTCTTCAAACTATAGGCTATCATAAATATTATATTATCAAAAATTATAATTAATTAAAATAGTATTTTAATCCGATCAAAATACTAAATACTGTTTCAAATACTTCGGTTGAACAGGGCCCTAGCCAGACAAGACAAATGGTCCTCACCTCAAGCAATTTTAAATTTCTAAAATCTGAAGGACTAGTTAAATATTTTCTTGAAAATAAAAACAACATTCTATATATAAATCTAACGAATGTAATAAATAAGATACTTGCAGGCAGGCCCAACTAAAATCATATATCGGAACTCATATTGTTGGGCTTATTTGGCAAAGTGACCGAGGCCAAAGTGACCGAGGCCATCTAATTCATTCCAAAAGGAAGTAGAAAGAAAAGAAAAAAACAATTGAGTTGGAATTCTCAGTTTCTCTTAATCAAAATTCATTAATTAATAATTATCTTAATAATTATATTATTAATTAGGATTAATGTTTAAAAAAAACTTGTACGTTAAGCGAATTTCGCAATTTTAGCCTATTTCTTTAATTTTTGCAATTAGTATATTAGTTTTATTTTATTGTTGAATTCTAGCCTTTGTTAAAAATCTGCTTACTTTTGCGTATATGAATCCATTCTGACGCCGGATGAACGTCATGTATGTCTGACACGCCAACATCATAAACCGCAAAAAATTAATACAGGGACGGTGCCGTTTTACTCCAGCATTTGCTTTCTTTTTTCCATAGTCGAAACGATGCCGTCAAACTCAATTGAAACTCTTCTTCGTATTCCTGCTATCAATCAAACTCAACGGCCGACTCCAGGCGGTGATTCGCTTCTCCATCGACGCAACTGCAACTTCGGCCTTCCATTAGCCAAAAGGAGCCTGTTGCACGCGAAACTCTCTCTCTCTCTCTCTCTCTTGCAACATTGCTGTCTCCTTCGACAGCTTTCCTTCTTTGATTTTCCGGCGAGCTTGAGTTTCTCCTGTGATCTCCTCCAATTAGGTGAGTCGAAAATCGATTCTCAACCCTTTGCTATAATGTATTCTTGAATTAATTGAACTTGTTTGAGGAAATTAGAAGAGATTAATAACTTAGGTTTTGAGATAGAAAGTTTGGGGTTTTGATAAAATTAGGCCTTTGATGGTGAAATTGATTTGGAAATTGGGCTCTACATGAAAAACTACAACTATTGTGTAAACGATGATAAATTCTGCCATCCACCATGGACGGCAGCTCCGTGTTAGCCTCCTTTGTTGAAAACAAAAGAAAAAATAAAAAATAAAAAATTGGTTGTGCTCCATCCCACATCGGGAAGATTGAGTTTTGAGGGACTTGGGATTTGCTAGGAAGCCAATGTTTAGGTTTCTAATCACACCAAAAGTATTTGAATGTGTTTTATATTAGGGATTTAGAGCAAGTCTCTTGGAGTCCCTTGGAGTATAAAATATTTGAGGTGTTTTGAGAGTGTTGAGTAGAAAAATATTTTGTAATTATGGTTGTAACAATTTGCCGCATAGTGAATATTTTTCTTGATTGTCGTTGGGCAACGGCCGTGGTTTTTCTCCACTTGAGGAGTTTTTCACGTTAAATTATTGTGTTATTTATTCTCTTTAATTTCTTAGTCATTATTTTATTTTCTCATTTGTTCCTGCTTGAAACCGATCCGAAAGGCGAGAAAATAGCGATTTTCTCAACAAGCAGTATTAGAGCCTAGCTGTTAGGCGGAGCTTTTAGTGTTAAAATAATTTCTTGTAATTTAAATTATAAGTATGCACTGTAGTTGCGGCTTAGTCTGATCTTCCACATCAGAAATACTGTTGTTAGAAATTATTTTATTTTAAAAGCAGGTAGAGTTTTGGAAGTCTTGAAGCGGGTGGAGCTTTGTTTTGGTGTGCTTGAGTACCGGTGGTGAAGGTCCTAACGATAATTATTGAAGTTATTCTAATACGAAAGTTCTGATAATATACCGTGCACGTAACTTCTATCTAGAAGGCCGGATTTTAAGTGGGACCACTTGTGATCCCTCCGTCCAACTGAGATTTTACGTGGAATGGTAATATTGTCTAGGAGATCATTGTGATCTTTCCTGGGTATTGCCGAATCAGTTTACTTCATTAATTATTGGGTTCACTATTATAAGCACAAGTAAGCATGTCGGCTATGAGATGTGAAGGTCCTAACGATAATTATTGAAGTGAGACTGAATTTTGACGGGAGACTGAATTTTGCACTGTGGCAAGTGCAAGTCAAAGACGTGTTGATTCAGTCTGGACTGCATAAGGTTTTACAGGATAAACCAGTCAGCGGAAAGAATTCAGGAAAAGACAGTGGCAGTAGAGACACAGAAAAATCTAAGATTAGCGATGAAGAATGGGAGGAGCTGGATATCAAAGCGGCAAGTCAAATTCGCATGTGTCTAGCAAAAAATGTTCTTGCTAATGTGCTTGGATTGTCTACGACAAAGGAATTGTGGGAGAAACTGGAAGAATTGTACTAGGGAAAAAATATATCCAACAGATTATATTTGAAGGAGCAATTTCATACGTTGAAAATGGCGGAAGGTACAAAGCTGTCAGATCACCTGAGTGTTCTTAACGGCATCGTCTCTGAATTGGAAACTCTTGGAGTGCAAACCGAAGATGAAGATAAAGCTTTCCAACTCATCCTGTCAATTCCTTCGACATATGAGCACATGAAACCTGTTATGAAATATGGTAGTAAGAAAGTGGTGTATGCGGATGTGGTTAGTAAGCTCATTACTGAGGAGAGAAGACTGAATGAAATGAAAAATAAATCATATGAGGATTCAGCTTTATTTGTCGGTACCAGGAAAAAGAATAAAAGCTCCGGAAAGAGGAAGGTTGTCTGCTGGGTTTATGGTCAAACTGGACACGTGAGGAAGGATTGCCCGAACGGTGGAGCTGATTCGGCTAGAAGCTCTAACGTTGTTGCTGCCAATGTGATCTCCTGTGGCGAAGGAGATGATGTGATCTCTCTGTAATTGAGAGATGTGTGTCCTCATGGCATGATTGCTACCCATTGAGATGCCATGGAAGAGGACGGATTATTGGTAGCTGGTCCACGGAAATGTGCACGACATTGGTTGACAGTTGATGCAAAGTGTGTGGTGGAAAAAATTATGTTGATGGCTAATGAACTCTCGGAAAAGTCAACAAGAGGGTTGCACCATAAACTATTAGCGGGATCCGACATGGCCGATGGAAAATTCTTGGAGTCGGTAAAGTGGTTCCAAGTGGCGATATTCTTTTATGGTGGAGTATGATGATTTTTGACGATAAGAATTATGATTGTCAGTAGCAGACAATGTTGTGTTTTTATTTTATTTTATTTTCGAGGTGGAGATTGTTAGCCTCCTTTGTTGAAAACAAAAGAAAAAAAATATATAAAAAATTGGTTGTGCTCAATCCCACATCGGGGAGATTGAGTTTTGAGGGACTTGGGATTGGCTATAAAAGGAAGCCAATGTTTAGGTTTCTAATCACACCAAAAATACTTGAATGTGTTTTATATTAGGGATTTAGAGCAAGTCTCTTGGAGTATAAAATATTTGAGGTGTTTTGAGAGTGTCGAGTAGAAAAATATTTTGTAATTGTGGTTGTAACAATTTGCCGCATAGTGAATATTTTTCTTGATTGTCATTTGGCAACGGCCGTGGTTTTTCTCCACTTGGAGAGTTTTCCACGTTAAATTATCGTGTTATTTATTCTCTTTAATTTCTCAATCATTATTTTATTTTCTCATTTGTTCCTGCTCGAAGCCAATCCGAAGGGCGGGAAAATAACGATTTTCCCAACACTCCGGTGACCGGAAACTGCAACTGTATGTAATGACACGTTTAATGCGTAGATTGAAAATGTATATTAGAATTTGCAATCCGACATTACTTGATACTCGAATTATTGATCGACACAGATAGGAAAATAGACTTCGAAGCCGAGTCCTTCTGAAGCCTATGGATATTGGAATTAAACCTAAAAGAAAGAATATCAAAGTTCCAATTCATAAAAGTATAAACCTAGGAGAAATGAAAATAAAAGTTCGTAAAAAAGGTAATGGGAAGACTGAAAGTGTTCTAGTTCTTAGAAATGGAAATTAAGAGTCAAAGTTAATTCATAGATACCATCTATTACTCGGATCGGGTTCAGGTAGGTACCGGTCCTGTTGCCCTCGCTTTTATGATGATTAGTAATATGAACCAATAACATAGGAGTATCTATTGTTTATCCCAAGTGTTACTTTACACTGAAGCTACTTAATATTCTTGAATAATATATTCGCAAAAAATATATATTGGTAATTATAGTAATTTATATTTTAAATACTTACTAATAAATAAAATATTATTTAATAGTAATATAATCTTATTTATAAATTTTAAAAAAATTACATACATTAAATTATAATATCTTAATAAATTGAACTTAGTATTTTTTCATAAAATATATTATATGAATAAAATATTATTAGATAGTAATATAATCTTATTTATAGTTAAATTTTAAAAAATTACATGCATTAAATTATAATATCTTAATAAATTGAATTTAGTTTTTTTTTTCATAAAATATATTAAATAAATTATATATAGTATTCATGCCATGTCTTAGTAATTTAATTGAATTTTTATAGTTTGATAATTATGAAATTTATTAAAATAAAAAGTTAATGATCGGGTCAAATGCTAATAATATTATAATTAAAAATTTTTAAAGCTATTTATCAACATCACTAGTAAACTTCTAATGATAATTATAATTAGATCTTAATTTAAAATAAGACTCACATGGAATATGAAATTTAGATATATTTTTAGTAAATTGAAATATGACTCATATAAAATATCATAATGAACTTATAACATAATTATAATTGGATCTTAGTTAAATGTCTTTTGATTTTTTTTTATTAGTATCATCATATTTATTAGTATAATGATACTTAGAAGTCTAGTGTATATAGATTAAGGATTATAATAACCATAATTAATTATAACCTACTAAGTATATTCTCTAATAAAAAAATATTAAATTTAATACTTTACATGATATTTTGTTGTTACAATTACTATAATATTGAAGTATGATTATAGCCGTTTAATTAATAACTAATAATAATAAGAATAATAATAACTTTAATAATAAAAATGACAAAAGTAGCTATTAAACCTTCAAAACGACGTAGTTTTGATGTAGGAGGTTTAAATGAATCCATGAACAAAACTACGTCGTTTTAGCCTAGGTTTGCATTTTAATCATACAAACAGAAAGTTCTCTCAAACTCAACTCAAGTCACACGTATTTTCTGCTCCCACCCTTCCTGCGCAACTCGTTTTCTGCACTCAGACAGCCAGTCTTTCCTTACACCTTCCGTTGCTTTCGTTCTTGGCCATCGCCTCCGCAGCAGTCGTGCTCTTCAAGCGTAGAAGTGCCAGGTTCGTTCTTTTTTTTTTTTTTTTCATTCTCAGTTTTTTTTTTTTCGTTTTGCGTCGTCCCTTTTCCTTTTTCTTTTTTTATATGAACACATATGAACAGACGAAGAGGAGGAATTGTTGAATTAATTTATGGGTTAAGCCAATTCGTGGTCTGTTAAGTGAAATCTGATATGTTTGGTTTGTTAATAATGATTAAGATTGTCTAGAGATACTGAGAATGAGATTATTTGCATGTAATTGTCATATTAAATATATTGTATCTAAACATAGATTTTATTTCGTAGGATATAATGTCAACATTTGAGAGTATAGATTGTGAAGATAGTAACAAAAATGAGACAAATATGTTGATGCCTTCTAAAAATATTATATTTTAATTAGTTTATAGTTTCTGGTTGATATTATTCTTATTGAATTTTAATAGATGTTTGATTGTCAAATAGTTTAATTGAGAATTGAGATATTGTTTTGAATTTCAATTCTTTTGTTCTATTTTAATATTACTATGTACTGTTGATTGAGAATATTGTAGGTTAAATTTGTTTTATTATTTTGAATATTACAGGTTAAGTTGTTTTATTATTTTGAAGTTGAATTTTAATGTATTTTTTGTGTATTTTTTTTGTTGCACTTCGGGTTCGGATTCGGGTTTCATGGATTGAATAAATTTGTGATTAGACGGGTATTTAAACGGATTTGGGTAGTATGCAGGTATTTGGGACAGGTTTGGGTATTATTAGTTTATTCCTTAACGGATTCGGGTACTTAAATTAATAACGGGTTCGGATTCGGGTAGTTTATTTCTTGCAGGTACCTGCCCCGCTGCCAACCCTAGACTCTCAACTGGGAAAGTAGATACCATTTCTAATCCATTCACATGTAAGGGTCACATCAATTTTCTAGTGGAATGGCATACCTGCATCTCTTTAATTAGGCTCATCTTTTTTATGTCTACCATCCCCATGTGGCCTTTCCTAATCTGATAATACAATTATTTGAGTTGTATTGTCTGAGTTCTTATTGCCTTTTTTAAAATGAATATGGATACGTTAAAAGAATTGAAGTTGCAGATTGTTTACAGTTGAGGAAAAAGATGATTTCAGAATGGTTTTGGATATTGTTAACTTAATGGCAAATGACTTATGCTCTGTCTATAAAATAGAGTTCCAGAGAACTTTGAAAATATAATTGAAGGTTTTAGTATAAAACTGGTAGGAGATTGTAGATTAGCTTCTATGGTTTTGAAAATATGAGAGGGATAGGACGATGTTTACTTGCATCTGGAGATAGTTGGCGACCTTTGGTTCCACATGTATAAATAACAAAATAAAAGCTGCATAAGAAACAAGTATACCATATTTGTTAATAACTTTGGCCATTGAGATTTGTTAGTTATTTATGTACACATTGGTTTGTCATTGGATGCTATATTTATTAAGTTTTACAAAGTTGTGAATTATATGGATGAAAGATAAGTTTAGAAGTTTCTAAAAATCTATTTCATATAATGTTTTTTCCTTTATTGTTAAATAGAATGATTAATAATACTTTTTATTATTCATTTTTCTATTTTTTTATTTTAGTTATTTTAAAAAATTTCTTTTATTACTAAAAAGAATTTTGTTAATTGCATTATTTTTTATTGCAGTTGTCGAAAATTTGATAACCGACACTAAGATTCAATCAAAAGAAACAAAAGTGAGAACACAAGTGCTTATTCTTCTCTAATTACATTTTTTGACATTGAAAACATAATTTGTTTTTCTCACTTAATTTTTTTCCTTTTTATAATTTTCTATTTTATTTGCATTCATCTTTTTGAAAACTTCACTTAATCTGCAGCCAAGAATTGACCATTCAAGCAGATAATTTATTTATTTATTTTTACTTCTCAAGGTTAGTAAAATTTCAATAGAATGTTTCAGACATTTAAGCTTATTTCAGGTTAGTGTTAGAACAGTTCCTGTGGTAGTTTCTAAACTGGGAGAAAACTAAGGTGTGTTGCATTCATATTGGATTTGTTTAGTCTAAGAAGACAACAACAGGTACATTGAACAATTTTTTCTTTTTCCTTTTTTTTTTTCTAGCAATGATGGTTAACAAATAGTAAGAACAACTTAATTCTGCACTTTGAAACTCTAATTATATGTGATTTTTTTATGCATTATTGAATATGTTTAGTATTTTGATTATACGATGAACAATGAGTCTTGAGAAATAATAAAAGAAAAAGTCGGAATCTATGACCTGTAAACCATTCTATATTAAACTTTTTGTGGAATGGAAATGTAAAAGAAAAATAAGAATGATGGAGAAAGTGAAATTATTCCTTTTTTTAATAATATTTTAACAAATTAAATACTTATAAATATTTATGCATTTGTGTGTATATAAAATGAATGCATTTATCATGTATGTACTAATCTGTATGTTCATTCCAATGGTCAAAAGTACATTATGAATAGAATTATAAATCTGCAGCAACGCGTGGGCATCTCTTCGCTTGTTTGGATGAAAACAAACCTCACTGGGCAAGGCAAATGTTAAGTCCTAGAAACACGCCACGTCTTAGGACTCGTGGGCTGCTACTAAAGCAAAGAATAAAAGGCTGCCTTCATGTTCTTGCCCACAGGGATGTTATTGGGCTACCTGTATAGTATTCTCTGTTATCATTGATAGATAGTCGATATATTAGTGTAGATTATCGAGCAATGGATATTCGCCTTGATTGGCTTCTACGAGCAGCATGGATTTCTGCAACTTTACCCATATTAATTGCTTCATTCCCTTCTTCTCGCCTAAACTCTTTCCATCAACTTCTTTTGGGATTTTCTAGAAGGGGCAAGACTATGCAACCATCATCTCATGTAAGTGCAAAAGAATCAAAATCTCTAATTGAGTATTTTTAATTCTTCCAATTTATGCTTCCAAATGAAATGAGTTTCAATTGTTTTTCTATATGTATATCTGAATTCAAATGTATATGAGAAGTAGGCTCCAATTCAGCGATTATTTTTAAACTAATATTATTATTATCTTTAATTGTTTTTTTTTTTTTTATTTATTTTGCTAAAGTTCACAGTTCCTCAAAGATTCTTCCTGCACTTTTACTTGGTGGGTGTTGCGTTGACAACTTTTTTGCTGATCATAATTTGGGGTTATGCATATAAATTGGCTTCCTTGGATTCTGGCTCATTGGATTACTCTACAGCAGCTAGTCAATTGGTTGGAGGTTCACAGATATATTCCTTGCACGTGTCTCATTTCCCCACCTTAGCATACAGGCACAAAATCTGGATATCTGTGTTTCTGCTTTTATTAATGGAAATGCAAGTCTTGAGGCGCCTTTATGAGACAGTTTATGTCTTGAAGTACAGCTCTTCAGCTCGAATGCATATTTTTGGCTATCTAGTGGGCCTTTTGTGAGTTTCTCAAGATTTAAGTTTCTTTGTCTATCACTTAGAAGTTTCTTTTTGAAGCTACTTGTGTTTAGTTATTTCTAAATCCTATTTATTTTTATAGGATTTGATTTGATAGGTATGTAAAAAATGAGTCAAATTACTCATGAATGGTGAGCTACTCGGCTGGGCTTGTAAAATATACAAATTCTGCTTGGTTTTAGTCAAGTCAAACTCTAGTACCGAGTTGAATGGAGCTTTTGAGTACATGAGAATTTGCCTAAAATGGCTCCTGACTCTGACTGAGTATTTAAATTTTTGTAAATTTTAAATATATTTTATCATTATATAATATTTGAACAATAATACCAACTCAAGTTCCAATTTGAGCTCACTGGAGTTTATCAAGATTTATTTTAACAGTGATGACTGATAAGTAAGGTTCATTTTATTTTTTAATGGTGATCAAGTCAAGCTTGAGCATTTCGAGCATTCATTGGAATCAATATTGAGTATAAATCTCAACTTGAGTCTGAATCGTGTTAAATTCAAGCTAAGCAAACTTTATTGATTCAATTCAGCCTGATTACATCTCTAGATTTTGTTTTTGTTACTTTTTCATTGAGTATATCTCGTCATTGTTAGACTATGGAGTATCCATTTGTTCACCTTATTTTCTATTAATGTAATTGTTTATTGGCAGCTTCTATACAGTAGCACCTTTGACACTATGCTACTCATGTGCATTCGAGGCTTTTAACTTTGCAGCATATCAAATGATTGAGGCGAATGTTAAAAACCAACAGACAGTAGCTGTGGATTTTGATTGGTGGAGATTAGTGAAGCCTTTTGTCAAGCTTGGTTGGTGCCACTGGGTTGGTGCTGCTATATTTGCTTGGGGGTGGTTGCATCAACTCCGATGTCATGCAATCTTGGTAGTTCCACTCTTGACATCTCTCCTTTGTAACTTGTCTCAGCAAAGATAACTAGTTTAACATTCAAATATAAAACTCATAACTCCAACTTAAAAAAAAAAAAAAAAAAAAAAGGAAAAACTTTGTATGTTGAACAAATTTTCTGTGGAATGTATTGCTAATGCGCTAGAACTGCTATAGGCTATTTAATATACAAATGGACCATAGTTTCATGAATACAGAGTGATAATACCTAGTTGATTATGATTATATTAACTTCATTTTACTTTAGCATGTATGTCTGAATTCATATCATGAAAATGTAACTAAATTATATGCTTTCACCTGTAGCGACTCTTCTCATCCATCTTAGCACTTGCTATGTACAAAATAACAGGGTTATCTTTTTATTGAAGTGTAAAACTTATCTAAAAGTTCGGCTTCAATGGCATCATACTGTCTTAATAATTTAAGACTAGAAAAAAATGGACAGCATTGAAATGACGAAGTTTTCACTTGAAGACATTTTTAATATTGGTGGGGACAGCTTGCTTTGATATATGAACTAAATTAGTTTGCTATGTTACTTTTGCTTATTGCAGTTCTTAGAACTCAAAATAAACATTGACAACATGTTTTGATGTCCCATTGAGAATATCCAGTTTCTCCTCCTTTCACCTTGCAAATATACATTCTTAACTTCATATCCTAGCATCTTTCTTATGGAATTTGTTAATATTTATGTTTAGTTTCTAACTGAATTTGTTGCTCTTCAGGGCTCTTTGCGAGAAGATAGAGAACAAAATGAAGAATATGGAATTCCTCGTGGTGATTGGTTTGAAATAGTTTCAAGTCCACACTACTTGGCTGAGATGGTATCTCTCTCTCTCTCTCTCTCTCTCTCTCTCTCTCTCACACACACACACACACACACACTGAGACGCACCGGCATGTGTTGGGTTATGATTTTGTTATCAATATGGGCATATAATTGAATCAGCTGCAAGTCAGTACAAACACTCATTATCTCATTTGTTACTGTGCAGATAATATATTTAGGTATGTTGATTGCAAGTGGAGGCACTGACTTCATAATATGGCTTCTTCTTCTATTTGTGGTAATATGACTTCATAACATGGCTTCTTATTCTATTTGTGGTAATTTTTAAGGAAACTCCTTGCTGCTTATTCTATTTCCAATCATTCTCTTTTCGGAGTACAGTCCAATTTGGCTCTTGAATTTGTTTAACAAGATAAAAAGGATTGTATTTGATCTTTTCGGCCAATTTAACCACCTAAACTTGTTTAAAATTATTTAGGATCAGATTTAACATTTTGGGTCAATTTAATCTGTGAATTTATTTAAAATGATTAAAAATATGATATTTCTATTTTGGGTCAATTTAGCTCTTGATTTTTCACTATATTTACAATATGAGAATCCTTGTATTGATATTTATTAAAATTATAGTCAGGATTGGACCATATAGTTTATTAACAAAAATAAATTAAATATGAAATAGAAGAAAATGATATATTAAGTATATTGTAACTCTCTTCACCTTGATTCATGATTTTGATTTCATAAAATATATATTAATTTGAACATCTATTGTATATGAAATCTATCCATTTCTCATGTTAAATAGATTATTATACTGCATCTTTTGTAAATTTATTAAAGTTATACCACCTTTTGTAAATTTAATGTGTTAGAAGAAATGCTACATTTATGGATTTTAAAATTATGTTTAAAAGTGTTACAAAAGTTTGATGTAGATGCATTGAGCGCAAAACAAGAAGGTATAAAAGTCATCTTGTTAAATTGAATCAGTTCATTAATTTGTAAAATCAAAATAAGTTTGAAGGGTAAATTGGTCTAAAAGGTTAAATATGATATTATTAATCATTTTAAACAGGTTCGGAGCCCAAATTGGTGTAAAAGGTCAAATCTGACCTTTTTTTATCTAACTAAACAAGTAAATTGGCTATTATTCCTTTTCTTTTCTTTTTATCCTTGCCTTTTCGGCTTCGTCAAATCGTTTGCTTCAATATTTTCAGGTGGCTAATCTTGCATTTGCAGCAGCTGAGACGCATAGGTGGTACCTCCACAAATTTGACAACTATCCACGAAATCGACGGGCCATACTTCCATTTGTGTACTAAGATGCATACTACATACTGCCATCGGAATAACTGTAGTTGTTGAAGATATTTTCCGAGGAAGGGCAAACTTTTGTCCTGATCAATATGTGAAGCTGAAAAATGACCTTTTGGTTAGCATTTGAAGGAGATGTACAGTAAATAATAGTTAGGTTCTAGTGCTGCGATTTTGAGATTTTCGCTGTATAATTAGAATGTTAGAGCTTTTGTATCTTTCAACTGAATTGCTACTTAACCTTTCTCTGTTATAAATTCAGCTACAAACGTAGAATTCAATTTCACTCTGTGGCAGTAAAAAATAATATTTTATTCATCCTATGTTCATAATATTATTTTATGGGTAAAGTATACTTTGGGTCCTAAATTATATTTTACTAATATTTTTTATTTCTTAATTTTTTATTAAAATAATATTTGTCTTTATTTTTTAAAAATCAACTACGTTTCTAGTACTTATTTAAATTTTCAATTAGGTTTTTCCATTCAAGAAATTAATATTTTCCCTCAAAAAATGTGTTTTACCAATGGCAGTAATTTCTTTTCTTAAAAAAAAAGGAACGAGGCCCAAGTATAGTTTATTCTTATTTTATTTGCCAAATTTAATAATAATAGGGACGAAACGATGCCGTTCTTTTTTTTTTTCTTCTTTTTATCCTTTGTTCTATGGGCTTCGTTGTGTAACCCAATGAGTTGGTTCGTTCTGAATTGTCTATGAACAAACAACCCAATACGCTACTTCTCTTGTCGTTTTTAGCCGCGTACGTAGGTCCACCACGAAACTTCCTCTCCCCCCGACCTATTGTCCCTCCTCTGTGTCTCTTGTCTCATCCCAATCGACGGTACATGTCTCTGTAACGCCGAGAAACTTCTTCTCTCGCAATCGATTCACCGATCCAATTCTCCAAAATTTCTAATGGCAACTGGTTTTAGCGGCGATGAAACCGCTCCTTTCTTCGGCTTCCTTGGCGCCGCGGCGGCCCTCGTTTTCTCATGTAAGCCAAAACCTAATCCCCTTAATTGATTTTATTCGATTGAATCTGATCCATTTTATAGTTATTCAATTTTACATTCTGTTTCTTAGGTATGGGAGCTGCCTATGGGACAGCCAAGAGCGGTGTTGGTGTAGCATCAATGGGCGTTATGAGACCAGAGCTCGTGATGAAATCTATAGTTCCTGTTGTTATGGCTGGAGTGCTTGGTATTTATGGTTTGATTATTGCTGTTATTATTAGTACTGGAATTAACCCTAAAGCCAAATCATATTACCTCTTCGATGGTTATGCTCATCTTTCTTCCGGTCTGGCCTGTGGTCTTGCTGGCCTTTCTGCTGGTATGGCTATTGGTATTGTTGGAGATGCTGGCGTCAGGTAATTAATTTTATCATTTGTAGTTCTTTTTCTTTAATTCTTGTTTTATTGGGTTGTTTTTTATTTAATTTTTCTTATGGTGAATTTATATGTGGGATTATAGTTTTTTCTGTTTGCTCTTTACCTGTTTATGATTGTACTTGTTCCTGAATTTTGTTTGTTGCATTGTTTTGATATGTGTATCTTTTAGCTGTTGTAATGGCATTTCAGGACTTGGTATATATATTGGGCCTTTAGCATACGGCAAAACAGAATTGCTCAAACATCTTATGAGATGCCAAAGTTTTTATCCTTTCCTGATGTTTTTTTATAGATCTCATTATTTTGTTGGAGTGATCTTTAAATTTCTTTATTTTCAGTTACTGTAGATGTCCAAATGGCATTCTTAATAGCTTACTCTTATTTCAATTTGCCATTTCTGTCACATTATACATTGTCAGTTGGAAGAACGTATATGCTTTCTGTGCCTAAAACTAAATTTGCAATTGATGTTTGTCTTACCTATATGCTCTTCCCTTTGACCAAAAGTATATTTGTTGTTACCTAGTAGGTGATGCAGTTGGCAGACCCAGTAGTTTGAGCTGGGGGATCAAATTCTTGAACTATATTTTCTCAAATAAATGAAATCATTAGTTAGATAAAAATGTCCCATTAAGAAAGTATGGAGAATAAACAATGATGCATATAGTTGATTTGATCATTTGTATGCATTCAGTTATTCTCATGGATATTTGAACAATATTTGCTAACAATAACATACCCAAATGCAGCCTGTTTTCCAACACATAGTTAATGGGTGCATGAACCGGTATGAATTAGCCCGTTAAACTATGCATATTAGACAAAATTGAAATATACATAGTTTATGAGGTCTTTCTAGTTGCATAACTTATATTCTTAACCTTAATTGAAATGTTGCAGTCTAGTTTCAGATTTCACAGAGAATTGAGAATTTCCAAAGAATTGATCCCTAAAAGGGAATCAAGAGATTTCCATGAGAAGTAGAAAGATTCTCGTGTTGCAAATAAATATCCTTTTACATTCGAAGGACAAAAACAAAAAAAAAATCTAATTACAACCAAAACCTAGAATATCTTTGTGAAGTCCATGTACATTGGAACTGGAAAAGAAATCAGAGAAACTTGCTGAGTTAAATTTAATGGATTAGAAAGGTAGAGTTTTGGAGAGCTACAATCCCTTAATTCTTGAAAAAAAACATGAAAAACTAATGTCATATTAGTGTATTATTATGTTTTATAATATTATATAAGTGGGTCAAGATCAAAGTTTTTTGAGGGAAATGTTGAAAGGGATGGTTGTATTTTTTCATATACCTTGGGCAGGAGTGGCAGATGCTGAGGTGGAACTAGACCCGTCTTAGTTCTGCCATTAGGTGAAGCAATCTTGAATGTGGTTTGAACAGCTCTGTTGTAGCATAAATGTGAAATCCGTTTGGTTTTTGATTTGTTTACTTCATTGACCCAGTTATTTATAATGCTTGTTGTCTGACTATTAGGTTCCATGACTATTTATCATGAATTTTGAACACCTTTTGTAATACAGTGGTTTTTGAAGGATTAAGTTTTACATCATAGAGCTAACAAATTAGGATAGCTCAGGAGCATCTTAATCTGTACCGGGGTAAACCTGACTCTTTGGCTGCTCGATGGTGCTTAAAATTCTTTCATGCTATGAAGGTACTGAAGCTAATTTATTAGGTCAGGAGATTTTAGTCTATGGTAGTCAAGTGTCTCATCACCATGTTACCCAAGACATTTGTTGAATTTTGAAATGAGTACACTTATATGGAGACAAAAGAAATTGCTTAATCTGATGTTATTGACTATGTAACCACAATATTTTGTTTTTGGTTCTACATTTTTCCTAATTGTTTTATGGTGCATTCACTCCTTGATTTTCTTGTTAGATGCAAAGGCCTAAATCACTACTGCATATTTCTGCACTACTTTTATGGAAGCCTATCTCAATAATTGTGCACTCACTACTCTGAAGCTATTTTAACATTATACATGTACTGACCAAGAAAATATGCGTGGCTGAATTTTATTGTTTCTTCTGTAGAGCTAATGCACAGCAGCCAAAGCTTTTTGTTGGCATGATTCTCATTCTCATTTTTGCTGAGGCACTGGCTCTTTATGGACTCATTGTTGGCATCATCCTTTCTTCTCGAGCTGGGCAATCTCGAGCAGAATAGAATAGCTGGCTGTTGGCATCACTGGTTATTCTCAGGTCGGTGATGCCGGTGAAGATTGTGCAGGTGTTTTATGAAGTCATTTATCATGCATGTTAGTTGACCATCGAAATAAAGCTTGTCATGCTCTACATTTTTGTTGTATTCTTCATATATTAGTTGAACCTTGAAAACTAGTGTGCACATTATTTGGTTATTTGTTATACACTTGTCTTTTTGTTTTGATCATCAGCTAATGTGCTACTGTAATGGAATAATTGCACGCCGCTAATAGCCCGTTTCTCTGTCTCTTTCATGCCTCGTGTGATTATGTATTTATATGTTTGTAAAATGTAACTATTAGTCTGCACTTGGCCATTTCTTATCAATTCCACAGTAAAAAGTTTGGTTGGGGTCAAGTCACTTGGGTTTTTCCCTCTGATAAATCCAAAAGGTGATGGATCAATGGATCAAGGGTTTTTGGTGAATACTGTTTGTTAGTTTTCCATTTTGTCTTCTGTTATTTGTTATCCATTTGAACTTGCATGATGGAATGATTTTAAAATTCTCTTCTCAATTTTTTTCTACAAAAAGTAATTCAAAATTAGTTGTTAGATATTGAAAACAAAGGATTTATTGCTGTCCTTTAATGATGGTTTATATAGGGGCGATTAATTTGATCAGAGCAGATATTGAAAACAAAGGATTTATTGCTGTCTCTTAATGGTTTGGGGCTAGGGTTTAGTTGTCAGATTTGTATGGTATAAACTATACAGCTAGATACATAATCTTTTATAATTTGGTTACATGTGCTTGAAATAGAGAGCAAATATCCTGTCAAATTAGTTGTATAGTCATGGTTAGTCTATAAAACTTCATTATTATTCCGTTTAGGGGCGAAAGTGACCTGAGCCAGCTAGTGAGCTATTCGAGCTCGATTTAAAAAAAATTCGAAAAAGTTCGGTTCCAATCGAGCTTGAGCTTGAACTCGAGTCGACTCGTTTGTTCAACGAGCTGAGTTCAAACCTAATGATATTCAGCTCGAAAGCTCATCAAACCTTATCGAGTTTTGTTGAGCTTTTATAATATATTTATAGTAATATTTATTTTAAACTTACTCGAGCCTTGAACTTTAAGCCGAGTGTAAGTTTAAAATTTTTCGAATTGAACTTAAATTTCAAGTTGAGGTCGAATTCTTTTATTGAGCTGAGCTTTGAGCATGACATGTTAGAGCTATGCTCGTTTTACACCACTAGATATTTCTGTTCGTTGTTGAACAAAATTGAACTGTTATGTTTTCATAAAGTGATTTTTTACCGCCAATGATGGTTGATGTAGGAGCAAAAGGGCACGATCTTGTGTTAAACTAGTTTTTTTTTTTTTTTTTTTTTGGCGAACCACGTTTTTAAGCTTGTGAAGTTGTCGAGGTTGCCCATTAAGCTCTTAAATATTTATATATTGATTCTTGAACTTCTTAATGTTTATTTTTGTTAAATGAAATCCTTATTTACCGGAGGTCATGAAATGTGCAACCGTTACTTTATGAAATTCAATTAGAAGGAAAACAATAGTAATGGATGGCTTAGGGATTGTTTTCCGGTTTCAAAAATGAAATCTAGTATTTTTATTTTGGTTTTGATTTACCTTTATTTCAGTCTCTAAAATAGAGATTAGGATTTTTCATGCTACATAATTATTGAACCTATTGTCTATCATTAGAAACTTCAATTTCTATTTTGTCTTAATTAAATAAAGGTCTAATTTTAATAAAAATAAAAGTTGAATGACTCAGTGTTGATAAATAAAGTTTAAGGATTTAAGAGAAAAATTGAATTAATTTAGAAGCTTAAATATGTGTTTTGCTTTTTATTATTATTTTTTACCACCAAGTTTTTCTTTCTATATAAAAAGAGAGAATATGAATAAAAAATAAGACTATAAACGAATCGAACCAAACTTGAGAATACAAATGATTAATCAAATAATGAATTAATTTGATGAGCTAAGTTAACCAATATAATTTTTAATTTTTTTTTTGTCAATTTAACTACAGAATACAATAGTTCCAGAGTTTTAAAATGGGAATTTTGTAGCATTAGGCCGGATGGAATCTTTTCTTCCCCCTAATTTCTTTCTTTTGAAAAGACTAATAAACTTTTTGAAGAGCGACAAAGACCAATTATGTCAATCAGACAAAGAAAGTACAATATGAAAAGGTGTGAAAGTTACGTCATGGATGTTAAATCATGTGTGGGGTTAAATTGTTTTGTTTCTTTTTTTTGTGGTAAATATTTTAGATTCTGTCTATGGCTTATCAAATATTTGGCCTTGTCCATCTTTCGGTTATAGGTAGGGATGTTTTGGATAAGCTAAAAAAATGACATTTTTTAGAGGTGGATTGATGAGTTGACATGTTTTGGCAAATGTTCAATGGAATAATTTGGTTGATGCTTCAATATTCAAAAACAAAGATTTGGTAAAGTTGATTGACATTTCTTACCAAAATTCAGTTAATTAAGGTTCATAATTATGATTAGTAGCAACCAATTATCCATAGGAATATAGACATTGCTGGCATGTGCTTTTGTAATGCTTATTCTTATCTTTGTCTAAAGATTTGGTCTGGCTCCAATTATTTTTCTTCCACGATTCAAGTTGTGTTATATTTGTTAAAATATATTATCCATCCATATCTTGTTAAAAAAGTCTCTATTTCGCAATCATCTATCTCGCAATTTCTCAGAACTTAAAAATTCTTTTTTTTTTTTTCTTTCACACTCTTTACTTTTTTTTTTTTTTTTACAAATAATATTATCGTCTAAATATTGAGATTTATTATTTTTTATCTTGAAGTTTTATTCTCATATCTAGTTCTGAGATAAAATTAGTCTAGGAGAGTAAAGATATCCATAATAATTAACGTAGTATCGAGACAAAACACTGAATTCAAGATGATATAGAAAATAAAACTATATTGCTAACTCCAATCGAAGCTTGATGTTTTAGGCTCCAAAATCTACTTTTTTCTATTAAAAAAGAAATGAAAAGTCTTAAACTTATAAAGACAACTAAAACTAAGAAATAAGGAGATTAGAAATAAAGACATAAGAAATTTAAATAAATAATTCGGTCTCGAATTTTGTTACTTTAATTTTATGGCACTTTTAATTTTTAGTTTAAACTATCAAATACTTCAATTTATAAAAGTATACCTGTTAAACACTTTAATTTTTAAATTTATTTTATTAAACACTTCAACTTGCAAAATTATATCAATTAACACTTATTTAAAAATGAAAATTTATGAAAATCATTATTCCAAAAGTCATGTTAACCATATATCAAATCGATATTTTAACAGATAAAAGCCAAAAATTTTAAAATATTGATATTAGTGTCGAAAAGTGTGTAATATCACGAAAATTTACAAGTTTAAATGCATAATAGGTCATCCACAAAGTTCAAGATACCACAAGATTAAAGTTGTAAAATTCAGGATTGAATTTATGTATTTAACCACTATCAAACTAATCTAAAAACATGTAAATTAGACACCTAACAATCTATTTTCAATCACAAATTGCTCAACAATGTCAAACAATCTGTTATCTCTTTTAAAGGGTAAAATACAAAACAATAGTTACAAGGAAATAGATCAAAAACTAAATCTGGCCTTTAAATCTATTACGTTTCAAAGGTTCTAGTTAACCTCTAACCTTCTACTTTGCATAGAATAGAAAACTCAAATCAAGACATTAAAATCTCATACAAGGAGAAGGTCGCTTAATAACATTTTACATCATAGCTTCTCACCTAAGATATTACACAAATGTTTTTTATTTAAAACCTTTAGTCTACAATAGATTATACAATCTATATAGATAGAGAGAAATATAATTGTAAGCACAAGAAGAACAGAAAACAGATTTTGAAAATAGAAAGTAAGTGCATAATTGTTCTTTAAAAGAGTTGTTTAATAATTTTTTTCCCTTAAAAATATTTCTTGTAGAAAAAAGAAATAAATAAACGAAGAGAGTTGAAAAGAGAGCTTTGAATAATTTGAATTTTTGAGCAATGAACTCTTACTCTTACCAACATTTTCTTTTGAAAGAGGAAAGAGTTTTTATATGAAAAAGATGATAATCCCCGTTAGAAATTAATGTTGGGATTATTGCTTTAATGAGCAATGAGAATTCTGACATTTTTTAAAATAAAGAGACAATGCATGGGCTGTCAAACCACTTTTAATACTCACACATGCAAGGCTCTGAGGTGAAAGTTTTAGTTTAAAAGCTATGTTACTTTTATAGCAGAAACAGGTAGCTATATCAGAAATAGACAGCTGTGTCAGATACAAAAATTGCTTTTTGCAGAAATTCATTTAATAGCTACGAAGAAGATTTACTCCAAAAATCTTTTAAGTGGAAAAACATGAAAAGCAAATATTTTGGCTATTTTCTCTTAATATTTTTATCAAAAGCACTTCAAAATAATTTTAAGCGATTATAGATTTTGTGCTTATAATATAATTTTCTCTCTATCCTACAATAATTTCCTAAGACTTAATCTAATACTAACCAATAAAAATATCTTAATTAATTTTTATGATCTTCAAATAAAAATCTTGGATTATAGAAGCTTCATATCTTCGGAAATTCTCAACAATAATTTTTGCATAAAATAACTTTAATACAACAAGAATATTAAATTTATTTGATTTGCATAATCATTAAAATTTTAGGATAAAATTGACCTTGAGCCAACAAAATAATATTCATTGAGTGTCTTCTTTAATTGTTTTCCCATAGATATTGATATTATTGATTAAGACTATTTGTGCTTATTGGTTACACAAATAAATATAGTACGCTAATGCTAGTCTTTTACCGTGACAATTAAAATATGTATAAAATCAATCACTTGTAAAGTTAATTGCGAAATGCATAAATATACACATGTATTTTACGAAAAAAAAATTCTGACACTTCAAACTTTGCGAGTGATTTATTATGCTTTTGGAGTTATGAATTTTGCTAACATTGTATCTTTCTATACTAGCAATAACATTTTTTGGATATTTTTAACATTTATTTGCAAGATATTCACTTATTGTATAGTTAATATAATATTTGGAACAATAATTTTTACATTTTTCAACTATCTAATAAGTATTTAATTGATTAAATTTTAAAAATTTTGAGTATTTCTTAGAATAATTTTTATAAATTAAAGTATTTAATTAATATAATTTATAAATTAAAATATTTAATTAATAGGTAAAAGTAAAAATGGAAGTTGTCATAAAAATTTTTACATATAGGTAAATCAATGCATGAGCCAAAGTGGATTGCATGGAATCATTTCCAACACATGCATTGGTAGTATTTTTATGCATAGGTAAATTACAACTTTAACCTTTTTTTTTTTTTTTTTTTTTTTGGGGTTTCTCCCTTTCGAACTGAACTTCAGGCTTTTTAGTGCAACAAGTTAACAACAAACCAACTTGAAGTTATTGTACCAATGATAACAAAGGTCTACATGTAACCTCCTCACTAATAAAAAAATTATCTAGTGAAACAATTAATTATGAAAACGAATTAAAAAAAAAGAATACTAAAATATAAAAAAAAAGACCAAATTAAAACATCAATTATTATATAATTACAAAAACACACACAGAAGAAGTCCGTTAAAGAACGGACAAAAAACAACAAAGTCAAGGTTTCATATGACTCTATTGGGAGCGCTGTAAACAGCCGATTAAACAAATAAGATGATGGTCCTTAACGGTCACTGCTTCGGATTTTCTTAAATAGTAACAAAATATATTATTATTATTATTTTTCTTTTTTTTTGCTATTCCATGTAGAATCTTATTATTGCCATTGCTAATTGTGCCCCATGCCAAAAAAAGCTAATAAAAGCCCCTTCCTACTTTAATTTTATATTCAGAAAATATGACAAAATTACTATATTTTATTTCATAGAATAATTGTTTTTATTTCATTTTGTGAATAAAACGACGACATATACATATTAAATGACAGAATCGGATAGCAATTCAAAAATCAACACTGAAAAGCTATTACCCCACCCAATTTTTATTTTTTCCAAAAAGAAAATTATGTTGAACCATCATTTTCTCTCTTTCTACTGTTCCTTTCTCCTAGTGGGTCCTAAAATTTTGTGTCGTTCGTACTCTTCCGTCTTTTGCCCCTAGCAGTTTGCAATAAACGATAGCAAGAAAAAATGAAAAAGAAACTGGGGGCAACAGACGTCTCACGTGTCTTCACCTCAGATCGAAAGCACCTTGAAGCTGTACCCCCAACTTCAATCTAGATTCTACTCTTAATATTAAAAAGCACAATTTCTTTTTTATGTTTTTTTTTTTGCCAGGTTGTACATCGGACCCCACAACATTAACGGCTACTTTTCTCACCATCCCAAGCCCACCAACCAAAAACTACTAATAAGAACTCCCTCTGCCACGTGACTAAATGTAGGGACCACATCAATCCTATTTTTGCCATTTCACAGACATCTTTAACTGTGCCTGTCCAAATCGTTGACTGTTAGTATTAGACTTTGCTCTCTCCCTATGGTCCCCACATCTTCCCTCGAGGCCGGCATTAATTGATGTATAATGAGTAAAAATTTAAATAAAAAAGGGCACAAGTATCCAATAAAAAAAATTTAAAAAAATTAACACAAATCTAAACGCTACCGTTTTCACCTGCACTCATGAAAACCTACAGATTTTTTTCCAAAAAAAAAAAAAAAACCGGGTCTCAAAATGTTTCGGGTTGTTGAGCCGGAGATGGCTGAGAAGTAGGATCAGCAGAAGACGGAATATCGGGACCGACACGGCAACCTTCAAGCATGAAAACAATATCGGACATGGTAGGTCGATCAAGAGGATCTGGTGCAGTACAAAGCAACCCAACTTTAACTCCAAGCAAAAACTCTTCCCATTCAGATGATTCCGGGTCAAGTTCAAGTAACCCAGGCTCCAATAATTCTGTTATTTGTCCTCTTTGTAATTGCTTCTTTACCCATTTCACTATATCTTCATCTTCACTAAACATCACTGGTCTTTTCCCTGTTAGTAGCTCAAGCAATACAATCCCAAAGCTGTACACATCTGATTCTTTAGTTACTTCTCCTGTTAGTACTGCTTCTGGTGATACATAACCTAATGTACCAACACTAGTTGAACTTGATGCTTCTGCTGCTGTTGCTGTTGTTAACCTGTCTAATCCAAAATCTGATAAATGAGCTTCAAAATCAGCATCAAATAGCACATTTTGCGGTTTTATGTCCCCGTGAACCATGTTTGATGTATGTAGAAAAGCTAACCCTCTTGCAATCCCCAGGGCTATAAGATGTCGCATTGGCCAATTCAGTACATGACCATCCTGGTGGGATGCTTCTTGAAGAAGAGTAGCTAAATTTCCATTAGGCATGTAGTCATAAACAAGAAGCCTTAAATCTGGTGGTCCTGCATAATAACCGCGAAGAACTGTTAAGTTTCGATGTTTCACTTTGCTTAAAAATTCTGCTTCTTTTCTAAACATTTGCTCATCCATTGATCCATCTTGAAGTCTTCGAATTGATAGTACCATTCCATCGCTGTAACATGCCTTGAATACTAATCCGTATCGAGTTCTGCTTAGTACATTTTCTTCATCGAATTGTCTGGTTGCTTCAAGTGTTTCAGCAAGTGTAATCTTGTTATTAAACATAACAAGCTTTGGTCCTCCATTGTCTGTGCTTCCTCTACCACCACTTGCTGCTGAGCTAGCCCTAGCTGGACTCCTTTTCTTTTCTCCTGCTGCTCCTTGTTTTAGCCTCTTTCGCCATCTCAAGAGACGGAAAATGTAAAACCAGCAACACAGTGACAATAGACAAGCTCCACTTGCAGCCACAACAATTAACAGAATTAACCATTTCCTTTTATTTCTTTCAGCCACATCAACACATTTTTTGTCTAACGGTTTTCCACAAAGCTCTGGATTACTTGAAAACACTGATGGATTGTTAAATCTAGAACCCAACAACAATGGAATCTCACCTTCAAGATTATTACTCGATACATTCAAGTATAGCAAGTTACTGATTCGCGTGAGATTCGCAGGTACCTCTCCACTCAAGTTGTTAGTGGAGAGATCAAGAGATGTTAAATTCGATAAATTGGACAAGGAATCAGGAATGCTACCAGAGAGATGATTATTATCAAGTAACAATGAATTCAATGACAAGCACTTAGAAATTTCGTCTGGGATTTCGCCTGATAAATTGTTTTTACTCAAATCAAGCACTTTCAAGCGCGAAAGGCGAGAGAGATCATCAGGAATTTGACCAGTCAATGAATTTGATTGCAGTTCAAGAATTTCAAGATCAGAACAATTACCAAGCTCTGGTGGAACCAAGCCAGAAATGTGATTATTTGTCAATGAAAGAACAACTAATGACTTGAGAAATCCATAAGTTGATGGAATCTGACCAGATAAGGAATTGGAACTCAGATTCAAATAGCGCAAACCAATTAAACTACTGAATCCTTCATGAACATCTCCAGATAAGAAATTCTCCTGCAAAGCAATGACTTGAAGATTTGGTAAACCGGAAAGCTCAGATGGTAACTGACCAGATAATTTTTGTTTGCTCAAATCTAGACTTGTGAGTCTCAATAGATTTCCCAAACTCGAAGGAATTTTCCCCGCAAATGAATTTCCACTCAAATTCAGTGACATTATCCGACTCAAATTCCCAATACTCGAAGGAATTTCACCTGAGAATAAGTTTCCACTTAGGTTTAATGTGGTTAAATTGCTTAACACCACAAGCCCCTCTGGTAAGCTTCCATTCAAGACATTATCATGTAAACTCAAGGTTTCTAGTTCAGTGAGATTCCGAAAACTCTCTGGAACTAAACCTGAGAAATGATTTCCTCCAAGAGATAATTCTCTTAGACCTCTTATATCACCTAGAAATGCAGGAATTTCCCCTGCAAATTGATTCCTTTCAAGATCAAGAACACGCATTGAGCTACATTGCTTTATCTCCGCCGGAACTAAACCACTGAAAGAATTATCAGCCAGTCTTAACTGTTCCAACCTCATCATATTTCCTATCTCCTGCGGAATCACGCCGGAAAATGAATTCCCAGAAAAATCCAATATTGTTAAAGTAGCCACCTTTGTTAACCATAAAGGAAAAACACCTTGAATTTTATTCCTCTGGAGATCTAAAACCTGCAAAATGCTAAAACAATTTCCTGATTCAGGCCCAACAACATTACTGAACATGTTGAACCCTAACTGCACAATCCTTAGCGAAGGAGAATAAACTGATACATTGCAGAACATAGAAGATGGAACTGAACCAGTGAGATTATTCTGGGAGAGAGAAACGACTTGCAGTTTAGGAAGAGCTCCGATGGCAGCTGGAATCACACCTCCAAGCGAATTACCATTAGCGCTCAAATGCACGAGAGAAGAGCAATTAGCAATGGCAGATGGTAAAGTTCCTTCTAGAAGATTGTAATCCAGCCATAGATACTGAAGATATTGAAGCTCACCAAAACTCGCCGGAATGGGGCCAGAGAACTGATTATATGAAAGGTTGATCAGTTGAAGCTGAGAAAGGTTAGCAATGGTGGGCGGAATTAAACCAGAGAAGGTGTTCGATGAAATGTCCAAATAAAGTAGATTTGGAGGAAGATCACCGGAGATTTCACCGGAAAGATGGTTTTGAGCAACATTGAAGACTTGAAGATCAGTGAGGTTACCGATCTCCGGAGGAAGATTACCGGAAAGTGAGTTGTACTGCAAAAAAACAGCACGTAGGAGCGTGCATTTGGAAAGAGAAGAAGGAATAGTTCCATTAATGAAGTTAGACCTGAGAGACAACTTACGAAGCATTTGTAAGTTAGATAACTGGTCACTGAGTCGGCCACCGAGTTGAAGATGAGGAAGACGGAGCTCAGTAACTCGGTTGTTTGTATTGCAAGCAACTCCACGCCAGTCACAAGGAGCCGACGGCGTAGATGAATCCCAACCGTCCAAAGCTCCAAGTGGATCATAAAGGTCAAGCTTAAAAGACATTAAAGCTTCAATCTCCGCCAGATTTTCAGGGTGGCGCTCGGCTGAGCAAGCGCAGAGAAAAAGAAAGAAAGTGAACAGAACACCATTCATCGCTACAGTAAAGACTTATGAACAATTTCCCAGGAAAGAAAACAGAGAGAAAAGAGAATCTTTAGAACTTCAGTGAAGATTAAAGGCTAAAAATTGAAGTGTTTGAAGATAAAGAAAGAAGAAGAGAGAGTGTGTGATAATAGAAGGAGAGGAAGAAGAAGAAGAAGAAGAAGAAGAGCAAGATGGTGTTTCCATGTGTAGAGGCAGACTGGGGAGTGTTTGTTACAGAGAGAGAGAGAGAAAGAGAGAGACAGAGACAAGAAAATAGGCAGAGATTCTCGCAAAACTAAATCAAATCTTTTTTAATTCTCAACAAAATAAAAAATATTTTTTTAAAATACATAATATTTAATCCATATATTTAGTTATAATTACTATTTCTTGGTCCTTCTCTTGTAAATATTTCAATTTTCCATTTATGTTTTCAGACTTCTAATCAACCCTATTTATGATTTTCTCGGAAAAAAAAAAAAAAACAAAACACATGCGTACCAGTAATTGTAAATGCATCAAAAGCAGGCTTGCGAGCTTCAATACTAGCTTTAATCCTTTCAAGAGACCATGTCTTCTCTCCGCCATGTCCTGCAGCAATTAAATTTTAATTTGAAATATGATTGCTCTGTAAAATTCCCTCAAATTTCCATGTATTTTTTTTTTTTATTTATCACCTGAAATTTCCATGCAAATTTAAACTCATTGATGATGTCCAAATAGAATAATGTTTTTATAACGTCGATACCTTTCTTGAGATCAGTGGCATAGTTGCTCTTCTCTTTGGCAACTGAAATCTACTGTCCAGTGAGCTTCATTTTCACTAATAAAGAATTGGAGATGAGCAAAATTTTCCAAGTGATTACAAAGCCTTTGCTTCAATATATATACATTGGACAGTAGATTTATATCAAAGCCAACGCTTTGCACACTGGCGTAATGGTAAAAGATCGGTTTTTGGATGAAAGGAGTTTATTGTTGGACGAGGCTAAAATTTTAGTAATGAGTAAATTAGTTTTTATAAATACGAAGATAAAGTAATTAATTATGAAAAAATGCCGGGATCTAAAAAGGTTTTTTCCTTATTTTTATTAGCTTATTCAATGACTTTGCATATTTGAATTCATATTCCAATGATTTATTCTATAAAATTAGTTATTTTAATAACAGATAATTGTTGTAGCGGTATTTGGCTGTTAACTGTTTGAGTGACTTTTTATATAACATTAAGAGTTAAATATTACATGAATTAATTTTTTATAAAATGTTATATTAACCTCTAAAAATTAATTCAAATACTGTAAAAATAGTCAAAATATTAAAAGTTATATAAAAAAACTGCTGCCGAACACGGCCAAACCTACTACGAAAGAAAATTTTTATTTTCCATAAGACAAAAAGTGAAAAAAAAATTGAAGGAAGAGCTCAACTAAAGTGTCATTTTAATACACTAAACAATTATTTATATTAAAGATTTAAAAGAATTAATAAAGTTTTTTATAAAGAAAGAATGAAGTAATAATCAGATTAAATATGAGGGATTGAATAATAATTTAATACTATAAATTTTGTTATTCTCTTATTTGCGTCACTTCCTCAAAAGCATTTGAATTAGCACTTTTCAAAACGGCAAACGGTGGGGTTTGTGTGGTGGGACCGTTTTAAGCGCATATGATATGATATGGGTTGAATCATTGAAGTCCTGTGTGTGTTTGTGTGAAATCTTATCCCTGCCTTCCCTGCCTTGTTGTCGTTTTCTTTTCTTTTTTTTCTTTTTTCATTTTCCTTTTATTATTTTATTGTTTTTAATTTTAAATTTGTGTGCTAATTAATTGGTTTGTTATTTATTTGGGGAAAAGAAGGAAAAATAAAAAACCTAGTATTTTGTATACTCATGTGACTACAGGGATCATAGCTCCATTCCTCTATGTCCAGGGCTTGGGAGGAAATGCATCTGTTCAATAAATATTTTAATTTAATTGTTAATTTTAATAATTATTAAAATTTTAATGAACTTTAATATTATATAAATGTAAAATATATTTAAATGTTTCATTAAATTTATGACGTGCGAATTACTTAATCTCTTATTATATTATTCAAACTTTATTAGCATGTCCAAAGAAGTATTTAATTACTTGAGATATTATTTTTAATAATATTAGTCAAATTACATTGATTTTGGTGATTTTGATTGGTTTGACTCTCTAAATAATTGGGTTTTTTATGATTTAATGTGGTTTTGAATTTTGGGAAATTAAATAAATTGTATATCAAATATTATGCATATAAATAAATAAATTATTTAATTATCTTTCAATTTTTGGTAGAGTTTATTTCAAGTCAACAATATTTTATTGTATGTTTGAAAAGTAATATTTTAAATAGGAATGTGATATTTTTATAAGTATGTATTTTAAATAGTAATATCTTAAATATTTAAAAATATGCATTTGTAAGTTTAATCTGATAGCTTATATATTTAAATATAGTTAATGGATTCAGATTCAACCTCCTTTTTAGGAATTGTTCACTGTTCAAGGCAACTCGTTAGAGTATATCAAATTAAACAATTTATTTCAATATGATTCTTAAAAAAATAATTTAATTAAAATTTTTTAAAATATAATCTAAATTTTAATTTAAATTTTTTTGTTAAAATAAACTAAATCAAATTGTAAATCACATATTTTGCATATATATATATATACACACACAAACATGTTAACAATTGTATAATAAAATTTGGTATTTATTAAAAATATATTGAATAATTTTATTTTATTTTTTTTGCATTTATATTATGAATAAACCTCCTCCATAAATATAATTAACCTTCTTTATTTGAAATTAGAATTTAAAAGTTAAAATCAAATTAGTTTATTTTAAAGGATTAAACTAAGAGTTAATTATATTTATGTTGTCTCAACTTTTTAATCTTGTCTATTTGGCGCATAAATAGAAAACATTTACTTAAATCATATGACTCTCACATGCTTTTCTAATTTGAAAAGAAATCTCTAAATTATGATTTTATTAACATTTTAGTCATTTTGCTCAAAAATAGAAGGACTAAAATGTCAATAAAAATTATAAGGGAAAAAACAAAATGTCCACATAAATCATATAAGTCAGGAATCTAATAGTTAATTTGACTATAATTTAGGGACCAATTTGTCAGTCAATTGACAATTAAAATATGCTATTTTGGACGGAATGACCAACATATTAACGGAATTATAAATTAAGAACCTTATAGTTAGTGTTTGAAAAATAAATATCCTTATGTGCTAATTTAACAATAAGTTAGGGACCAATTTGTTGTTTTCTTAAACATTTCTTCCACCTTTTTCTTCAACTAAATAATTCTTCTATTAAAATTTTGCTTATTTTTTGGTCAATGAACTAAAAAGGTTAAAAAAAAAAAATCCTTTTGATTTTGCCTTTAAGAGAAAGAATCAAATTTTATTGTTAAATGTTATCTAATAATTGAATCTAGACATATTGTTATTTTAGATAATTTTTTATTTATGAATTAGGATGGGTGATGTTTAAGATGAAAGAAGAAGTTGGTTTAATGTAGTATGTAAAAGAAAATTTAAAGTTTTGTTAAGGATAAAATTGATGTTTCATTATAATTTAACAAAAAAAAAAATTAATAGAAAGATTATTTGGTTGAATAATATTTAATTAATTTGTAAATTAGAAGTCTCAATTTATAAATTTTACTAAATATACTAATTCTACCCTTTAATTTGAAAAGAATATTCACGGAAAAAAAAATATTTTTTTACAACTGAGCATAAAAAAGTACTGTTTTCTGAAAACATTTTTTAAAAAGAGTAATTTGGTATCCACAAGTATTTGTTAGGATAGTTATAATTTTATCTATAGATATACATTACTTTAAAAATATTAAAGAGTAATTAATTAATTTTTTTATTTTATCCTTTTTTATATGAAAATTAATTTTATAATTTTTAAATTACTTTTAAAATTATTTTTAATTAAATTAATGGCATGAGATAAATGATAATTTAGTTAACTAAATAAAATATTTATTATAATTTAGAAAAATTAATAATTTATTTAATAATTTAGGAAAATTTATTATAAAAAATTTGTTCCTGTGAATTCATAAATAATATTTATGAGCAAGTCTTTTTAAGTCTTTTCTAAACTAATAATAAATGGTGAGAAAAAAAATCAAAAATTTGATTTCCGTTTTTTTTAAGAAAAACAACAAAATAATATATATATATTTTTATTACTGCTTTGTATCTATATTTTAATTTTTTTTACCCTTTTAGTGAAATTTTAGTGCTTTTTTGTGAGGATTTATTACTAATTTTGATTTTGTTTGGTCGAGGACTTTAGATCTTAATTTAAAAATGTGAATCTTTAATCAATAGAATCTGGTAGTGCGATATGTTCCTCCATTGATGTTATTAACGCATAGTTTTGAAAACTCATCCATGTACGCAACATGTTTTAAGCTCTTCAAAAAACAATCAAGAATAAAAGATTTAGAGAAATTATTATTTTGTTATCCAAATAAATTAAAAAACTAGTGACTACAATGAAAATTTATATATTTAGTCAAGATCATTATCAAGTAGAAAGATATAATATGATCCTTTTTAGTTTAAGTTTTATTTTTCAAAAGAAAATAACTAATTCTCTTAATTTATTAAAAGACGAACGAACTCTATTAATCACTAATAGTAAAATTTTATATCTAATCTACATCAGTATTTAATTATAATTTTTGATATTATTATTGATGAATTATATTTTGTGAATATAAAATTATACCTTTACCTCACTATTTAATGACCTTCCACTTAAAAAGAGGGGAGATGAAATAAAATACTAAGCAATTATGTATGCTCTTTTTTTTTTTTTTTTTTTTGGGTATGGTTAGTTAATCATTATATACTTTATTCTTATATGTTGTACTACTTTCTAAACTTGTAAACTTGTAGGTTATAAACTTCTTAAGTGCATAACCTAAAATAGGCTACTCCACAAACATCCTAGAGTACCCAAACCTCTAATTCAGGAGGAATAATTTTAAGAAATTGGGTTCCTAGAGGGGTATTTTCGGCTAACTACTAACTTTACTACTAAGTCGGTATAAAAATTAGCTTCATGATATACATTGATAAAAGCTATGGTCTATTCAATAATTCAACAATTATTGTAGGTTAGCATGTGATTTTCATTCCTTATGTAGATAAGAATTCTAATGTCATAGTAAGATTTTCATCTTAAGAATACAATTATTGTTTCTTGAATGAATGTAAATTAATGTTTTAACAATATAATTATCTCTAGTTTATTGAAATATCCTTAATTAGATATAAACATCATTATTAATTTTTTTTTAATATTGGGAATGAGAATTTAAACCTGGATCTATTGCCGCACCGTATATATATTTACCATTGGACTATATCTTTGTTTCCCACTATTAATTAGACAAGAAGGATATATATGCATGTGTGAACAAGAGGCAAATTGAGTTTTGATATGAAAGTCAAATAAGTTGGATTGTTTATTTGACAATTTATTGTTAATTCAGATATATTTGTATGTCCATTATATGTGTATGCACTTGTTCAAGTTTTGTTTTCTTATTTTTGTCTTTTGGTTTTCAATGTTTGTTTTGCAGATTTAATTGTTTGAAATTGTATATATTCAAAACAATGTTTAAAGAGATATACATTGATTTTTTTTTTTTTTTTTGAAAGGAATGAGATATACACTGATTGATTTATAGGAAGTGATCAAAATTAATTTTTTATTAGGCTTTAACTGTAGTCAATTCAATAAATTAACAAATATATTCCATTTATTTTTTTTCTTCTTATCTTTATTTTTGTTAAATGTTTTCCATGTTTAAAAATAATAATTAGATAGTAGTATTATTAAAATTACCAATACACATCAAACTTAATATGTGATAGTCAAATGGAACATCAAAAATTAATATAAGTAAAAAAGAAAAATCAATATTTTAGCGTTACTATAAAAAAAGAAATTTGAATTATTAGATGTTTAAAAATGCTAATTTTATATGCTTTACATGTGTACAATAATAATAATAATAATATTATTATTATTATACTAATACACTCCCGAATGATGAGCTGAGATGAGATGGTAGAGATCATTTTCCCTTAAATAGAGAACTCGAGTTGGAGCCCAAACTATAGAGTGCTATTAAACATCGGGGAGGGAGCGGTTTGTCCCCTTGTGGGCATGCCCTATATAAATAAATTTTTTAAAAAATAAACTTTTGGATGAATACACATACTTATGATATTTAATAGTCAATAAATGACAAATGCAATCAAGTTGAACAAATTTATTTTATACAAATAAATTTTAAAAAATAAAACCTTGGATGAGTACTAGACTTATGATATTTAATAGTTAATAAATTACAAAATGTTTGAAAAAGAGAGATTGACTTATCTAGACCGGATCTGTGACCCTATCCATAAATCAAATCAATAGAAATATGAAAATATTTGGGACCATAAACTTAGAAAAAAAAATAAATTAGAAATAATTTCTATTTTCATTCATTTAGTCTAGGATCCGGTCTAAATAAATATAATTCTTGAAAGGATTTGTTGTTGTAACAGTTATCAAATTAAATATTAAAAAAAGTGCATTGTTCTTATAAGTAATTTTGCAATAAAAATACTAACTTTCTAGGAAGTAACTTCTTATAAAGTGAGAAGTAGCTTCTCAAAAAGCCATTGATTAAATCTAATTAACAAAATTTAAGATTGGATAATTATTAACCACTTCTAATCTATAGCTTAAGCTAGCCTGAGCTTTTCATTAAAAAATATATAATTTATTTTTTATTTTCAATTTAGCCAAATTAAAAAAATTGCAAAAGAGAATGTGCTGTCGAGCTACAAACACCTTTATGCTTTTACTACAATTGTGCACTTTTTCCTCTTCTTTGATAAAATTTTTCCTTATTTTTTTGACTTTTATATCACTTCTAAACCTTTTTTTTTTTTTTTTTTTTTTTGTTTTTTTGCTTTCTATCCTCTCTTTTCCCTGTTTGATTCAATGGTCAAAATGCTAAGTAAGAGAGATGAATAATGAAAAGTTAAATTGTTTCAAGGTTGATTAGCCTTTTAGGGTTTATGAAGGGGGAAGTACATAGAGAGGCTATACCCAAAACTATAAGCTTGTTAAAAAGAGAAAAGACAAGAAGGCCCACTACTTAAAAAGGTCAATTAATTAGGATGGGCCTAAGATTAGGTGGGTAGTGGCCACATAATAATAATAATAATGCAAAAGAAAAGGTAATCTAACCTAACCATTCTTAGATTATTATTATATATATATATTAAAAAAAAAGAGTAATTGAAATGTGGGCAATAGAAGACAAATTAATTGGTGCAAAATTTGAATTGATTTAGGTTAGCGGGAGAAGGTTTTCGCTCCAAATTACAAATTTGACAAATGGGTTGCTATTATTGATTAACAATGGTGGACCTAAGAGTTTCCCAACTAGGGTTTAGTGATTGGCAAGTGTATGAAGGGAAATGAATTTAATCCACAATTATAAAGTTGAATAGCACTTTTCATGTGACCATTAGCTAGCTGCTTCTATGAGTTCTCAATGTCTATCAAGCATTTGTGGTTTTCATGCTAAGAAAAACTCAAACTATGCCTCCTATGGTTGCTTATAAGGATGGCAATGGCCCTGAATATCCGCTTTAAATGCATTATCTGAATCCAAACCTAATTATAAATTAGGTATATGAATCTGTGTTGAACATGTTTAAAAATTTATACTCTCTCCGTCTCAAAAAAATGGTCAATTTTCTATTTTTACATAGATTAAGAAATAACAATTATTATTATTCATATAACTTTTCTATTATGTCCATTTTAAATGATAAATGAACAATTATTATATTGAAATAATAAGTAAGAATTAATGAGGATTATTGAAAATAAAATAAAGTTTAATAATAGTACAGTAGACAATTTAAGGAGTAACTATAATGCAAAAAAATGAAAGTAGACTATATTTTTAGAACGGAGGAAGTATTTAATATTCAAATCCGATTATAATTATTCGTTTAAATACCTGAACCCTTTTAAATACTCGTTTAATATTAAAGATATATATTTTTTATTTTTCAAACAAAAGTAAGTAAAAATTATAAAATTATTATTTTGACTTAATAAAAAATATAATATAAATATTAAATATAATTATAAAGTTAATTATAATTTAAAAAGTGTATATATAATTTTTTTTTTAAAATTATTTTAAATATTTTTGAAATACTAATTAAACGGGTAACGAGTAGCGGGTATCCAAGTCTTTGAACCTAAACTCGACACGGATAGTAAAAATGTGACATCCTACCGAGTCGAGTCTTTGCATAGTCGAGTCTTTGCATAGAGTCGAGTCGAGTTGAGTCGAGTTGAACCAAACCCGGTTGGGGTAGAATGAGATTATTAGTGGACTTAATTGATTGAGAGAAAAAGAGCAAAGTATAAAGATTTGGAGTTACTTGCATTAGAAGATTAAGCTTGAGTATTAAGTTGTAGCTTTTACCCAATTGAGGTACCATGTAGTAAGTTTCCATCATTTATCTTGATTTTGTGATGACTTACCCGTAATCATCATTTTACTTTCCCATTGTTCATCTTTATCTTCATCTTCTTCATCTCCTTCATTTCCTTTACTTCTCCATCCAATTAGGCAACCTCAATTTTCTCCAAGTAAGTAGAATTACTTGCAGCTTATTGTTATTCAGTCTCTACTTGAGTGATATTGTATATAAGTTGTAAGAATTTTGATGTGTATAGGAGAAGGGAGTTCAAAGAGTGTAGAGAAAAGAAGCTAGAACAGAGCTCACGCGTTTTTGGAGTAAAGGTTTGATATCTCTTGATTTTATTATTGTCTTTGCATGAGAATTTGTGTGGTGTGTTGCTATTGAGACAATATATTGCTTTATGTTGGAGAATGGTAGTGGTGAGAAAACAGGGGAGGTATTGAGTTTATGTTGAAAACAGGGGAGGACTTCATCTTGATTTTGACCCCATTTAATGAGGGAATTAGGAAGTGTCATAGAAGAGTTATTTGTTCCTCTATGTGTTAGCTTTGCATGGGTTTTTGAATCATCCAAATTGGATTTGTATATTGAGAGATATGACCAAAAGAGTGCAGACTACGCAGGCTGGAAACGCGTCGCGACCTGGCACTGCGTAGGCTGGAAGCACGTCGCGCGCTCGCGACTTTGCACTGCGCGCTCGCGACTTCCACTTCAAAGTCTCTGACTCTCAATTGGCACATTACGCGCTCGTGACCTTGCAAGATGCGCTCGCGAAGTTGGCCCTTGGCCTGGAAGCGCTCGCGACTTGCATTGCGCGCTCGCGTAGTTGGCATGAAACTCACTGTCTCTCATTTGGCACACTACGCGCTCGCGACTCTCAAGTACGCGATCGCGACTTGTGCCTGATAACACACTGTCTCTTATTTTCTGCATCTCGCGCTCGCGACTTCCACAGGCGCGCTCGCGACTTCCACAGGTGCGCTCGCGACTTGGCTTTTCCTGCATTTTTGGACTTTCTTTTTCTATGTAATTGGGTTCTTTGCTTAACTTGTATGCATCCAATCATTTCAAAACAAAAAGACAACATTAGAACATGTATCAAAACAACATCCAAGCATGCAAATGATGTGAAATCATATGAATATTATAATTTATGAAGTGATGAACTATTACTATGATGTTGTGTTATACATTTGACATACCAACATTATGCTCCATTGAGGTTAGGTAGAAACCATGTCGATAAGGCCATGTCGCGACATAGGATAGCAGATCTGCGCCTCATACAGTTTGTTACTCCAGCTACAGGCCGTTGAGTGGATATGATTATATGGGCCATAGCAGCCAAGTATACAGTATTCATCCAGTTTATACAGTTTTTCTTATCACCTCGGTTTCGCTATAACCTTATGGAGCCATACAGATATCTGGACATAACATTGCATAAATCATACAGATAAATGAAAGATATCATGATATGTGTGCTTATATGTGCCTTGTGTGCCTACATGATTCTTTATATACAAGTATGTGCTTTATTGTTTATTTGCTCAGCGAGTTACCTGTTTAACTCGCAGGTTTTGAGACTGGTCCGTAGAGGGTCCGTTTACAACTGCTGCCGTTCATCTGTAGAAGACTCGGTCTTCAGGGTAGAAACTCATTTTGTTATTCTTTTTATGGCATGTACAGGGCACACAGTTGGGCCCAATCCATTTTGTAACTAGTATCATGTCTTGTAAAGATTATAGACAGTATTAATATAACAGCATCAGCATGCTAGTATGTTCATATACAGGATGATGTCAGCATGACAGGACATACAGTCAACCAGTTTGTAGCGTCTCGTCTCGGTTTATTCGGGTTTACGGGTGGACCGAGAAGGGATGTTACAAATTTTGGTATCAGAGCCCTAGGTTCAGTTTCCCTGGGCTTGCATTCATAAGTTAGTATAGTGTACATGCCATGACTACCCTGATGAACTAAGCAGTTGTTGTTCTTTTAGGAGGATGTCACAAGAGGGTGAGAGTGAGTCACACGCCTCCAGAGCAGTGGAGGGTGAGGCTCCAGCAGCACCAGGTCAAGAGGCATTATTAAAGCAACTTGCAGATACTTTTCGACAGATTGCAGGGGTGATGCCGCAAGCACCAGTCGTAATAGAAAGAGAAAGAAAGCCCCCACTGGAGAAGCTTAGAAAATATGGTGCAAAGGAATTCAGTGCCAGTAAGGATGATAGTCCAGAAATAGCTAAGTATTGGTTAGATGGGACATCGAGAGTTCTGGAACAATTGCAGTGTACACTAGAGGATAAGTTGATTTGTGCCACATCATTGCTAATAGATGAAGCATATACATGGTGGACTACTGTTCAGCAGCGAGTATCAACAGAGCAGCGTACATGGCAATTCTTCTTGGACGAATTCAAGAAGAAGTTTATCACAGAGGCTTACCTAGATGCGAGAAGGAAGGACTTCTTATACCTTCGACAGAACAGACTGTCAGTTTCAGAATATGAAAGAGAATTTACCAGGCTCAGCCGGTATGGTAAGGGAATAGTGGCGACAGAAGCCGAAAGGTGTAAAAAGTTTCAGGAAGGCCTGAATGATGAGATTCAGATGGGAGTGGTAGCTTCCAGATTCAGAGAGTTCTCAGCTTTGGTAGAGGCAGCTCAGGAGATAGAGTGAATTCAGGCCAGTCAGCATACCAGACGCCAGCGGACTCAGCAGAGGAGAGACCAAACTCAGAGTGCACCTAGTAGCTATCAGTCAGAAAGTAAGAGATTCAGAGGTGCTAGTAGTTCAGCTGGTTCTAGACCTTCCTTTAGCCAAGGTGCAGCTAGGGGTGCTAACATGCCAGCGGTATCAGTTGTGGCTAGTTCCGCCGGTGGTAGTCGAGGTTCAGGAAGAGGAACTGGTAGAGGCACCAGTAGAGGTGCAGAGACAGCCGGTTATCCTTTTCCACCTTGTGAACATTGTGGCAGACGACATGGTGGAGAGTGTTGGTTGGTGACTGGTAAATGTTGGATATGCGGAGCATCAGACCATCAGAAGAAAGACTGTCCTAAGAGGGCAAGAGTTCCTACACAGTTCATAACAGGCAGAGGTAGAGGTGAGAGCTCCGGAGGGCAGAGACAGCAATCAGAGACTGTTGACAGACCCGATACTAGAGGTCCAGCCAGGGTTTATGCTATGCGAACCAGGGAAGAGGAGGAAGCTCCAGATGTAATAGTTGGTGAGTTTTCTCTATGTGGTCATACAGTTTATGCTTTAATTAATCCTGGATCATCACATTCATACACTAGCGCACCTAAACCTTGGGTTAAAGGGTTAGAAGTTGCATATGTGAGTCAGGGTATGGTAGTTACTAATCCACTAGGTGATGTAGTAAAACCCATACAGTAATCGAAGGATGCCCAATTGTGATACATGGAAAAGAGTTTCCAGGAGATCTTATGGAGTTGCCATTTAGAGAATTTGATGTTATTCTGGGTATGGATTGGCTATCCAGACATCAGGCTATAGTTGATTGTGCAAAGAAAAGGGTGACATTATATACTACAGCAGGGGAAGAGATAATAGTAGTCGGGAAGCGGCGAGATTTTCTGGGTAATGTGATATCAGCCATGGCAGCAAAGAGATTAATTCAGAAGGGTTGTGAAGCATACTTGGTATGTGCATTACACGCAGAGCAAGAACAGTCAAAAGTGCAAGACATACCAACAGTGTGTGATTATCCAGATGTATTTCCAGAAGAGTTACCAGGGTTACCGCCAAGGAGGGAAGTGGAGTTTACCATAGATGTCTATCCTGGAGCAGCACCAGTATCAATTGCACCTTACAGAATGGCACCAGCCGAGCTAAAAGAGTTAAAGATTCAGCTACAGGAGTTATTGGATAAAGGCTTTATCAGACCCAGTGTATCACCTTGGGGAGCACCGGTATTATTTGTAAAGAAGAAAGATGGATCATTCAGATTGTGCATTGACTACAGACAACTGAACAAACTGACAATCAAGAATAAGTATCCATTGCCTCGTATTGATGATTTGTTTGATCAACTAAAGGGTGCAGGTATGTTTTCTAAAATCGACCTCAGGTGCGGATAAAGGAAGAAGATATCGCTAAGACTACATTCAGGACCCGATATGGTCACTATGAATTTTTAGTCATGCCATTCGGGCTCACAAATGCACCAGCGGTTTTCATGGATCTCATGAACCGCGTGTTTCATTCATATCTAGATCAGTTTGTGGTGGTGTTTATAGATGACATTTTGGTCTACTCCAGAGACAGGGTTGAACATGATAAACATTTGCGGATTGTACTTCAGACATTGAGGGATAAACAGCTGTATGCCAAGCTCAGTAAGTGTGAGTTTTGGCTGGAAGAAGTTTCTTTCTTAGGACATGTGGTATCATCTGAGGGTATCAGAGTGGATCCTAAGAAGATTGAAGCTATTGTTGATTGGAGACCACCCAGAAATGTTACAGAAGTTCGCAGTTTTCTAGGTTTAGCCGGTTATTACATAAGGTTTGTAAAGGGATTTTCTATCATTTCATCACCTTTAACAAAATTATTGAAGAAAGCAGTTGTATTCCAATGGGATGATAGATGTCAGCAGAGTTTTGACACTTTGAAGAAAAAGTTGACTAAAGCACCAGTGTTGACCCAACCAGTGTCAGGTAAAGACTTTGAGATTTACAGTGATGCCTCTCATATTGGGTTAGGATGTGTACTTATGCAAGACAGGAAGGTGGTAGCTTATGTCTCCAGACAGTTAATGCCACATGAATTGAATTATCCAACCCATGATTTAGAACTGGCAGCTATTGTTCTAGCATTCAAAGTATGGCGGCATTATCTGTATGGTGAAAAGTGTCACATTTATACAGATCATCAAAGTTTAAAGTATTTACCAACACAGAAAGATTTGAATTCAAGACAACGGAAGTGGATGCAGATTCTGGCTAATTATGATTATGTCATTAATTACCATCCGGGCAAAGCTAATGTGGTAGCTGATGCCCTTAGCCGGAAATCATTGTTTGCTTTGAAAGCAATGAGAATTCGCATGGAGTTGCAACAGCAGGGAGTGATTCTAGCACAGATGCAAATACAGCCATCTTGGGTTCAGGAAGTTGCAGAAGCACAGAAGAAAGATGCACAAACAGCACTATGGGTGAAACAAGTACAGGAAGATCATGGTGGGAAATTCAAATTGGATAACAGTGGAGTCTTATTTTATGAAGACAGAGTTGTTGTACCACAGATAGGAGAGCTTAGACAAAAGATTCTGCATGAAGCTCATAACAGTCCATATACAATGCATCCAGGTAGTACCAAGATGTATCAAGATTTGAAGAAAGGCTATTGGTGGCCGGGCATGAAGAAAGATATCGGAAATGTTGTAACAAGATGTTTAACATGTCAACAAGTAAAAGCAGAACATCAACTGCCATCTGGGTTGCTTCATCCAATAACAGTGCCAACATGGAAGTGGGATCAGATCACAATGGATTTTGTTACTGGATTACCTCAGACGCAGCGGAAGCATGATGCAGTATGGGTGATTGTGGACAGATTAACTAAGTCCGCACACTTTCTACCAGTTAGGATGGACTATTCTCTAGACAAGTTAGCAGAAATTTATGTTAGAGAAATAGTTCGACTACATGGAGTTCCATCATCCATTATATCTGACCGTGATCCAAGGTTTACATCGAAGTTTTGGGGTAAACTGCAGGAAGCATTAGGAACGAAATTGCATTTCAGCACTGCATTTCATCCTCAAACAGATGGCCAATCAGAGAGAGTCATTCAGATCCTGGAAGACATGATGAGAGCATGTGTCATAGAATTTGAAGGCAGTTGGGACAGATATGTACCTCTCATGGAATTTGCCTACAACAACAGCTATCAATCGAGCATTAAAATGGCACCATATGAAGCATTGTATGGTAGACAATGTAGGACACCTGTGTGTTGGACAGAACTTAGTGAGAAGAAGATTTTGGGTACAGATTTGGTTAGAGAAACGGAAGAGAAAGTGGAGATCATCAGAAAACGGCTGAAAGAAGCAAGTGATCGACAGAAGTCTTATGCTGATTTAAAGAGAAAGGATATTGAGTATTCGGTCGATGATAAAGTATTTCTGAAAGTTTCACCAGGGAAGAAGATCCTAAGGTTTGGACGAAAGGGTAAGCTTAGCCCTAGGTTCATTGGTCCATACGAGATTGTTGAACGTGTAGGACCATTAGCCTATCGCCTAGCGTTACCTTCAACCTTAGATCAGATTCATAATGTCTTTCACGTATCAATGTTAAGGAGATACAGATCAGACCCATCACATGTGTTATCAGCAGAAGAGATTGAAATTCAGCCGGATCTCACTTATGAAGAAGAACCAGTTCAGATCTTAGCCAGAGAAGTGAAAGAATTGCGGAACAAGAAAATAGCATTGGTAAAAGTTCTTTGGAGGAATCATAAGACAGAAGAAGCAACTTGGGAATCTGAAGAAACCATGCGACAACAGTATCCGCAGTTGTTCACAACAGGTAAACTTCGGGATGAAGTTTTTATTTAGGAGGGGAGAATTATGACATCCTACCGAGTCGAGTCTTTGCATAGTCGAGTCTTTGCATAGAGTTGAGTCGAGTTGAGTCGAGTTGAACCAAACCCGGTTGGGGTAGAATGGGATTATTAGTGAACTTACTTGATTGAGAGAAAAAGAGCAAAGTATAAAGATTTGGAGTTACTTGCATTAGAAGATTAAGCTTGAGTATTAAGTTGTAGCTTTTACCCAATTGAGGTACCATGTAGTAAGTTTCCATCATTTATCTTGATTTTGTGATGACTTACCCGTAATCATCATTTTACTTTCCCATTGTTCATCTTTATCTTCATCTTCTTCATCTCCTTCATTTCCTTTACTTCTCCATCCAATTAGGCAACCTCAATTTTCTCCAAGTAAGTAGAATTACTTGCAGCTTATTGTTATTCAGTCTCTACTTGAGTGATATTGTAGATAAGTTGTAAGAATTTTGATGTGTATAGGAGAAGGGAGTTCAAAGAGTGTAGAGAAAAGAAGCTAGAACAGAGCTCACGCGTTTTTGGAGTAAAGGTTTGATATCTCTTGATTTTATTATTGTCTTTGCATGAGAATTTGTGTGGTGTGTTGCTATTGAGACAATATATTGCTTCATGTTGGAGAATGGTAGTGGTGAGAAAACAGGGGAGGTATTGAGTTTATGTTGAAAACAGGGGAGGACTTCATCTTGATTTTGACCCCATTTAATGAGGGAATTAGGAAGTGTCATAGAAGAGTTATTTGTTTCGCTATGTGTTAGCTTTGCATGGGTTTTTGAATCATCCAAATTGGATTTGTATATTGAGAGATATGACCAAAAGAGTGCAGACTGCGCAGGCTGGAAACGTGTCGCGACCTGGCACTGCGTAGGCTGGAAGCACGTCGCGCGCTCGCGACTTTGCACTGCGCGCTCGCGACTTCCACTTCAAACTCTCTGACTCTCAATTGGCACATTACGCGCTCGCGACCTTGCAAGATGCGCTCGCGAAGTTGGCCCTTGGCCTGGAAGCGCTCGCGACTTGCATTGCGCGCTCGCGTAGTTGGCATGAAACTCACTGTCTCTCATTTGGCACACTACGCGCTCGCGACTCTCAAGTACGCGATCGCGACTTGTGCCTGATAACACACTGTCTCTTATTTTCTGCATCTCGCACTCGCGACTTCCACAGGCGCGCTCGCGACTTGGCTTTTCCTGCATTTTTGGACTTTCTTTTTCTATGTAATTGGGTTCTTTGCTTAACTTGTATGCATCCAATCATTTCAAAACAAAAAGACAACATTAGAACATGTATCAAAACAACATCCAAGCATGCAAATGATGTGAAATCATATGAATATTATAATTTATGAAGTGATGAACTATTACTATGATGTTGTGTTATACATTTGACATACCAACATTATGCTCCATTGAGGTTAGGTAGAAACCATGTCGATAAGGCCATGTCGCGACATAGGATAGCAGATCTGCGCCTCATACAGTTTGTTACTCCAGCTACAGGCCGTTGAGTGGATATGATTATATGGGCCATAGCAGCCAAGTATACAGTATTCATCCAGTTTATACAGTTTTTCTTATCACCTCGGTTTCGCTATAACCTTATGGAGCCATACAGATATCTGGACATAACATTGCATAAATCATACAGATAAATGAAAGATATCATGATATGTGTGCTTATATGTGCCTTGTGTGCCTACATGATTCTTTATATACAAGTATGTGCTTTATTGTTTCTTTCCTTGTTGAGATATCCACTGAGCTTTATTTGCTCAGCGAGTTACCTGTTTAACTCGCAGGTTTTGAGACTGGTCCGTAGAGGGTCCGTTTACAACTGCTGCCGTTCATCTGTAGAAGACTCGGTCTTCAGGGTAGAAACTCATTTTGTTATTCTTTTTATGGCATGTACAGGGCACACAGTTGGGTCCAATCCATTTTGTAACTAGTATCATGTCTTGTAAAGATTATAGACAGTATTAATATAACAGCATCAGCATGCTAGTATGTTCATATACAGGATGATGTCAGCATGACAGGACATACAGTCAACCAGTTTGTAGCGTCTCGTCTCGGTTTATTCGGGTTTACGGGTGGACTGAGAAGGGATGTTACAAAAAATACTATCCGAACCCGTTTATTCACTATCTAAACTTGCCAAAATCAAATCGGATTGGATCGAATACTCCTAGGTTGGTAAAATTACCATGCCAAGTTGCTCATGACCGTTTACTTTCGGAAAAATATATTTTCGGGTAGCACACTTTCAAGAAAGCTATTTTCTAAAAAAATATAGTTTGCATATTTAGTATACAAATCAACTTTCTTAGAAGTGAATTTCTCTCAAGTTATAGAAGAAAATAATAATATCAATAATATTAATTTAAAGTGTATTTATATCTGATAAATTAGTAAATTAATTGCACTTAACTAGGAAAGTACGTCCCAAGCATTTTTCTAAGGTCATGTTCGACAATAACTTTGAGTTAGCTTTTAGCGTATTAACAAAATTTTATTTATATTAATTGTATTGTTTAGTAACACAATTTTTATAATAGTTTTTAGAGGTTGAGTGAGCTTTTTATGAAAGGTTAACATTTGAACTTTTAGCATTTTATGAAGATTAATTATATTTTTTTTACAACCATATCCATTGTTTTTTTCTTCTAAATTCAACTAATTAAACAAACGATATATCTTTTTATTATTTTAAGTTAAACAACTATCTTTACCATACACATCTAATTTAAATCACTATCAACGGCAGAACTATGGTCAGCAGTGGTGGTCGGTCCCTAAATTTTAATTTTTTTTTTGAAATTTACCTTATATAAATAGAAATTTTTACTTTTTACCTATAAAAAATATATATTTTTTTTGCTATCACCCCCTCTAATTATTTTTTCTGGTTCCATCACTGACCACTATATAAACAACTATCACTTATCAACTAATAGAATAACTAATAGCTACTACAACCACTAACATCTACTAAAACAACTATTATTTCCTAGGCATGGCCACCGGTCATTTTGAATCAGAATCGGACCGAAACCATTGGTTCAAAATTTTGAATCAGAACCGACGGTTCAAGGATTAGTTAAGATTCATGTGAATGTTAAAATTTAAACCTGAATCGGCCTGAAACAACAGTTAACTGCCGATTCTAATCCGGTTTGAATCGAAAATTTTCTATTTTTATTTTCAAAATGATAATTACTTAGCCTATTCTATACATCTCTAAAAGTCTCAATAATATTTTACTATATGGTACAATTTACTTAAGATTTTTTTAAAAAAAATACACTTTACTTTAAAAGTTAAAAATCTAAAAAGTAAAATGGTGAAAAAAAAGAGAAATGTTTACTCTAAACTTATATTATTTTTATTTTTTTTTCCTTTAAAATTTTTTACTAAGTTCAAAATTACATTCTTTGAAGCATTTTTCAAAATTTTCTAATAATTTATTTAATTAATAACATTTAGACAAAATAAAGTGATAATTTATTTGATTATTTTGTAAAATTAATTAATTTTATTCTTATATTAGTATGAGTATTCTAAAATTTATTTAAAATAAAATTTACCAATATTTTTTAAGCTTATATTAATATTTTCGAAAGAAAGATGTAACATTAAAACTGATTTTTTTTTTAAAAAAAAAACCATATATAGCCGAAAACCGTGATCGGAACCGTACTGGCCAGAACCGGAACTAGCGGTTCAAGTTTAATATTTTAAAAATGTTGAACCCGCTATGACTGATAAAGCTTCATCTATCGAGGAGGTCTATGCTGTGTTGAATTTGGAAGAATTGGAGGATAGGTTGGAAGTGCAGGAAGGGGCAAATCATAAGGAGGCTGAGGAGTCGGAGAATAGTGATCTCCGGTGCGTTGTTGGTCATCTATTGACAGATAAACCTATTAACAATCATGTGTTTGAGGACACTATAACACAAATTTGGAGACCGGTGATGCGTTTGCTTATTAAGGATCTTGGTAATAATGCATTCTTGTTCCAGTTCTTTCATCCAATAGATCGGGATCGCGTAGTGAATGGAGGGCCTTGGAATTTTGCTCAAAATCTTCTTCTTCTGAAGAGTGTGGAATCAGGAGACAATCCTAAACGTGTTGAACTTACAAAAGTGGAAATATGGATCTAGGTTCATGATCTCCCCATTGGTTTTATGATGGAACGAGTTGCTAAGGATATTGGGAACTATATGGCGGAATTTTTACTTTCTGACCCCAAGAACTTTTCGGATTATGGCGAGAGTATATGCATATTCGAGTTCGAATGGATGTGAGGAAATCTCTGAAACATAGAATGCAGATAAAAAAAATATAAAGGTGAATGGCAACGGATCATGTTCAAATATGAGCGGCTTTCGACCTTTTGTTTCTTCTGTGGGATGCTCGGGCATTCGGACCGGTATTGCCGTTAATTGTTCTTAACACCAGGATTTGCTAAAGAACAGTTTGCTTATGGAGCTTGGATGAGGGCGGATAGCCGAAATGCTAACTAGGTCGGTTCACGGTGGTCAAAACTAGATGGAAGGGCAGGGTACGATGATTCTGAATCGGATAAGGCAAGTAGTTGGAATTCTTTTCAAGTTCCTAAACCTACGGAATTTGAAGTTAATCAATCACTGAAAAGTGGGGACCGAATGGCGGATAAGGTGGCTACTGCTAAGGGGAAAGAAAAAATAGAAAGTGACGTGCATGGGTAGGAGTATATGGAGGTAGTATGAAGATGATATTGAGAATGATGGCCTAATTATAATTGACCCTAAACGACGCCGTCAGGATCTTGTGAAGTCAACTGTCGTTATTGATTGTCAAGATGATAGTGAGCCAAAATACGGACATGGGTCGGGCCCTGGTTCCCAGGCCCTGCAGTCATTATAAGTTCTTTGAGTTGGAATTGTCATGGGCTTGGGAATCCACGGACAATTTTTGAATTAGTAGAGCTAGTTCAACTTAAGAAGCCCAATATTGTTTTTTTAAAGGAAATGAAGGTCGGTTTTACACAAATGGATCGGGTAAGGTGGAGATTGGGCTTTGAAGGCCTTTTTATAGTTGAGCCGGAGGGTATTGGTGGTGGGCTAGCCCTCTTATGGAAAGATAGACCTATGTGTACTTTTTTGAGCTATAGTCGAAACTTTATTGATGTCATGGTGGAGGTTCTCGGTGTTCCTAAGTTTCACTTCATCGGCTTTTATGGTTGTCCGGAGAGACATCGTCGATGACATTCTTGGGACCTGTTGCCATCTTTGAAGCAACGATCAGACTCCCATGGTGCCTAGTGGGTGATTCTAATGACATTCTTTTCTTTGGAGATAAAATGGGAAGGATTCAACAGCCAGAGTGGTTAGTGAATGGGTCCTGCAAGACAATAGAAGATTGTGGGTTGCATGATGCTGGGTATACTGGATATAGGTACGGTTAGGAATGTGGAAGGGAAACTGCTGAATGGGTACAAGAAAGGTTTGATCGCGCTTTAATTTTTACGGCTTGGCGGAATGGTTTCCAAGATGCAAAATTGTACAATCTGGGGGTGGTACAAAGCGATCATATGGCTATTTTCCTTTCCCTTGAGATAACACTTTTTCAGTATGTTCCTAGGGACTTTCACTTTGAGAACTCTTGGTTAAAAGAGATTGATGTTGCGGAAGCTGTGAGAGAAGCATGGGTCGTTGGTCAAGCGAAAGAAATTGCGGAATGAATACGAGAATGTGGTTGTTATCTGGAACGGTGGGGTCAATTAAAGAGAACTCAATTTTTGGAGAAACTGAAACACAGTTGTCGGCAGATGGTGAGGTATCAGCGCAGTAATAATCTGAAGCACCTGCAGCAGTATCGCCTTGGAAACGCAGCGTACATGCAAGAATTACACCAACGAGATTTCTATTGGCGTCAGCGGGCAAAACAGAGCTGGTACCAAGGAGGGGATAGAAACATAAGGTTTTTCCATGTCATGACATCTTCGTGCAAAAAAAAGAACACGGTTCAGCGACTTAAGGCGGACAATAGTGAATGGGTTTCTTGGGACTCTAGTCTAGCGGAGATTATTGTGCAGTTTTATTCTGATTTATTCAAGTCAGCGCAAGGCGATATGGAGACTCTATTGGAAACAGTCCATAATCGAATTTCGGAAGACATGAGGGACATGCTTGAGCATCCTGTTATACAGGTGGAGTCAAAGAAGCAGTTTTTAGTGTGCATCCCGATAAAGCCCCCGAACCAGACGGCTTAAATTCTAGGTTTTTTTATCTTTCTGGCCGATTGTTGGGAATGATATCATTAATGCAATTTTACAGTCTTTGAATTCTACAAGACTAGCTCCGGGTAATAATGATACGAATATAATATTAATCCCAGAGAAAAAGGAACCTGAGTTTGTTGCTGATCTTCATCCAATTTCCCTCTGTAATGTCATTGACCGCATTGCTTCTAAAGTGTTGGCTAATAGAATGAAATTATGTTTGCATTCTGTGATTTCTCCTACACAAAGTGCTTTTATCCCGAGCCGGTATATTACTGATTATGTGAGGATCGCCTTTGAAGTACATCATTTTATGAAGCGCAAGAGGCAAGGAAAGGATGGGTGGGTGGCTCTGAAAACTGACATGAGTAAACCGTATGATTGAGTGGAGTGGTCATTTTTGGCAAACGATGATGAAAAAAATGGGTTTCGGTGAAATTTGGATATCGAGAATTATGAAGATGGTAACCACAGTGTCGTATCACATATGCCATGCAGGAAAGAGATTTGGTCCCATTGTTCCCAGTCGAGGTTTACGGTAGTGTGACCCTTTATCACCATATCTCTTTCTTATTTTTGCTGAAGGCCTATCATCTTTGTTACAATCTTTTGAGGGTCGGAATTAGTTACATGGTATTAAAATTACTCGCGGTACTCTCCTATTTCACATTTGTTTTTTGTTGATGATGCTTTTCATCTTTTTAAGGCTATTCCGGCGGAGGCATATCTTATATAGCATTGTCTGCAGCTATATCAGGAGGCTTCTGGGCAACAAGTTAACTTTGATAAATCATAGAATTTTTACAATAGAAATACCTTGCAGGAGGCTAGACAGCTTGTTATAAATTTATTGCGGGTTCGTGAGGTTGATGAGCCCAGCAAATATCTTGGCCTTCCGGCGGTGGTTAGTCGAAGTAAAAAGGAAGTCTTTATTGCCTATCAATACCTATACAACCATTGAGCAAGCGATGAATCATTTCTGGTGGAAAGGAGGGGGTGATACTGGCTCGGGTATCCACTAGTTTCCATGGAAAAACATGTGCCGGAGTAAAAATGAAGGAGGGATGGGATTTAAGCTACTACATCAGTTCAATCTAGCAATGCTTGCAAAAAGTGGCTAGAACATTCTTTCTCGACCAGAATCGTTGGTCAGTCATCTCATAAAAGCTATTTATTTTCCAACATCTGATTCTATACATGCACAGTTGGGTAAGAATCCAAACTACATATGGCGCTCTTTGCTGGCTGGACAACAACTTTTGAAGGATGGGTGTTTCCGGAAAATAAAAGATGGCAGAGATACGTTGGTGTATGGCACTTCATGGCTCTTAGATCCAAATTATCCGTGCATTTTATCGCCTACCAATATAGGCATTGAAGATGTATGTGTTGCAGATTTAATACTTGATAATCCACGAAGATGGGATACAAACTCATTGTTGTAACTTTTTAGTAACCAGGAGGTACAGTTAATTCAGCAATTTCCTTTGAGTTTTAGACAGTCTTGTGATAGTTGGTGTTGGCGATATGATGCAAAAGGGGTGTATACAGTCCGCAGTGGGTATAAACTTCTACATGCTAGGAATCAGTTACCGCCACGGCTTCATTCTGGAATTTGATGACAGGTATGGGGGCTGAACATACCACCTAAAATCAAGAACTTCTTATGGCACGCGCTACTGAATGTGCTTCCAGTTTATGCCGTGTTGCGTGCTCGCCAAATGGATACTCCACTCTTTTGTCCAGCATGCACGCAGGATGTGGAAACTTTGCTGCACAATTTGATTTTGTGTCCTTTTGCTAGAGATGTTTGGATGACGTCGTTAGTAGGATGGTGGGCTTCTGTTAATGGTATGGCAGACTGGTTTGAGACATAATGGACGCTGTAATACTCAACAACTAGAGGAGGCTTGTGAACAAGCTGTAATGCAAGGAACAAGCTGGTTTGGGAACAAAAAGTAACTGATGTGGTTGCCTTGGTTCGAAAAGCTCAAATGTTTCTTCATGCATGGTAATCTGCCAATAATGGGGCCGCTAACTCTTGTGTGGCTGTTGACAGCAGTTGGGTAGTGCATTGGATATTGCCAGAGGTGGGTTTTAAGTTTAATGTTGATGCAAGTTATAATCCAACGATTGGGATGGCTGGGGTAGGTTGGCTTGTTAGAGACAATTCTGGTAGGTGTGTGGGTGGTAAATTTCAGCAGCTTGGTAGGGTGGCTGGTGTGTAATTTGCAGAAACGCTTGGAATAAAGGAAGCATTGAGCTAGCTCAAGGCCCAGTACCAGCAGGCTCCGTTGACAGTGGAGAGTGATAGCCAATTGGCTATTCAAGCGCTAAACACAAGTGGCCATGATTTTTCTTATTTTCGTTCTATAATTCTTGATTGTAAGACTCTTGCTGAAGAGTTTCATTCTTTGTCATTTTCTTTTGCCAGAAGATCAGCGAATCAGACAGCACATTCGTTGGCTCAGGCTGCTGGTTCTACGACTGATTCAGTGGAGTGGTCTACAAACTATCCACTCTTTATTCATGATGTAATTTTGATGGATGCTAATAATAATTAAGCCATCTTTCCGGTAAAAAAAAATATTATTATTACATAACAGAAAGCCTTACAGTGTGCGTATATATAATTGACTGAATACATAAATTTACCCCTAAATTTTACAATTTTAACCTTGTGATATCCTGAACTTTGCGGATGATCCATATCATGCACTTAAACTTGTATGGTAAGACTAGACACCTTTCGACATTAATATCAATAATTTTTTAATGTCTTTGGCTTTTATCTGAAAAATAAACTTGATATGTAGTTAGTATGACTTTTGAAACAAAAATTTTCATAACGTTCAATTTTTAATTAGTATTTCATTTATCTACTTTTGCAAGTTGAGGTATTCAATAAAATAATTTTAAAAATTGAAGTATTTAATAGATATAGATTTATAAATTGAAGTATTTAATAAATTAAATGTTGAGGGACATATATAATTTAACTCTCGAACTTTCAAAAATATTCTTATAGCTCCACTGTCTGTGAAGCTGACCTTGCAGCTTCATGAACTTCATTTTTAACCTCATAGCATTTAAATTTTACTTTTTCTATCACATGGCAAAAAGTACCCAACCTTTATACTTAAGCCACATTATTAGTTTGGAATAGAAATTTAACAGACGCTATAATTATAATTATAAAATAAGCTCAATATATTGATCGGTAAAAATCAAAAGATTTGGCTAAAATTGTAAAAAGTGTTAAAAATTCCTATTTTTTTTTATCATTTGGCCTTGCTAAATTAACAAAATATAGACAATAAAATCTAGCTGGTCCTAAATCTTACTTGCATGTAATCCAACTCTAGATGAGATAATATAAGGCCAAATACTGAAATTCACTTCTGAACTTTGTCAATTTAATCTTATTGAGAGTGAATTTATGTATTCATAACTTGAATTTCTACTAGATGTTACATTAACCAAATCAAGGAGTTCATTCTAAATAATTGAATTCAAAGTGTGGAGTTTACTATCCCTCCTAAGTTAAGCATTATTAAAAAAAAGTTTTAAAGGCTTGTGCCTAACTTTGTGCAAAATATTTTACATTTGAGTTCCACAAGGCAAAAATAAAGGTTTTCTTTCTTTTTTTTTTTTCTATGTTTTTTCAAGAATGCAAAAGAAAGGGTTTATGGCATCCAATTACAAAAATTAGTGTTTCTCTAAAAAAATATTAAAGCATAAAATTTTAAAATCAAAACCCAATAATTTACTGCATAAGAAAATTAAAAAAAAAACTCTCTTTAAAATATTTTAATATGGTATGGAAACGTACGGTTAAAATTTTGAAGATTATGAACATACTATTATCGTGTAACTAGTTGTGATGCCGCGCTTTGCGGGCGGTATATATAGATTGCTTAAATTATTTTTTATTATATTACTATTAGCAAAAGTTTTTTATTTGTAGATTTATATTAAAATTTAATTGGCTTTTGTTTTTGATAAAATGCTATCAATAATAATAATTAAAATTTACTTTTACTCATAAAAAACTAATTATTTTAAATTTTATTATAACCATATATATATTAAAATATAAACACCAACACTATCTAAATAGAAAATATAACTATTACATCAATTCAAGCAAGTAAACAAATTAATGAATTAAAACTATTATTATAATTCTATTATTTGAAAGTAGAGTAAAATCATGAATTGTTATAGAAAACTGGATTTCAAATATGATAATAACTCTGTAAAAGTATAAATAGAAGAAGTAAAAGCCAAAAGATCCCGATTTAAAAAAAGAATTTCAGCAAGTTAAAAGTTACTCTTGATTAAAGTGAACAATCTTCCTCGTCTCTTGGTCCTGTAATGCTCCAAACTCATCAACATCCATACTTTACCCCCAAACGGATACCACAAATACCCTACAAACAAAATTCTTCTGCAACTAAATTTTCATAGTTTAGCATAAGAATTCTGAATTGAATCTAAACATTGCCACTATATAAAGAAATTGCATATAAAATGGAAAGGGAAACTTCCAAAAATATTGAATGGGAGTCTTGAAGCAAACTCCAAAACCTCCCTGAAGAACATTTAGGAGTCAAGTGTAACTGCTGGGTAGTCTTGATAGCCTGTAATGCCTGTGATCCTTATTCACGAATTTGGCTGCATAAATCGCATTATGAAAGTCAGGAAAAAAAAAAAAAGGAGACAAAATTTTCTCATAAAAGCACAAACTCACACATACGTGCCTAACGTTTTGAATTTAACTGCTAAATCTACTTGTTCAAAAAGAAAAACTTACGTGAAGAAGGAAACTGAGTGAAAAAATATAGAAATACAAAACCTTAAATAGATGAGAATTATTTAACCGAAGAAATGTATAGTGGTAGATAGTTTTAAATAGATATGATTAAACTATGATCATCTGATTGGATTTATTAAGTTCAGTTTTCAAATAGACTTCTAATATAAATATAACACTTCAAAAATATTTACCATTAGTTTTTAATTTTTTAAACTTAAAAAGTACCCAATCAAAATATAGAAAAATAAGAAAAAAAACTAAAAAATCCCTTCAAAAAGAAAAATGGAATACTGAACAAAGAGAAAGCCTTGAACTTTCTCTTTGTTTGAACTTTCATATATTTACTAGTCGAAATTCTGCACTTCGCACATGATTGTTATATATTGTTTAAATAAATATTATCATTGAGTTATGTTATTATTTTTAAAAGTTTTTGATTTGTGAATAAAAATAATTAGAAACATTCTAAATAAAGTTTTGATTAATAATAATATTTAATCCTTATTTATTTGAATGTTCAAAGAACAAATTATGTTTTGCCAATCAGGTATGATCTGATTGGTCTTTTTATCTCGTAGTAGATGTAGGAAGTGAGAGGTTCGAGACATCCCCACCACAAGGTTATCACCAATTTGGTGAATATTATTCGAAGGAGATGACTGTCTCCTGCTGTGCGGCGATGTTATTTCGGCCCATTAGGCCTCCCATGTATCCAAAGAAAAGATCAAATTATTTTTTTATATGCTCTTTATCTCGATTTCTATGTGTTCATTTGAAAACCATTTTCCTATCTTCATTTGATTATATATAAGGGTAAAAATATTAATATAATAAGGACATTAATTAATTTCTTTCAAATCCTATACATTTTACTGGTATTCCTCTCTTAACAATCAAAATAACAATGATTTTTACTAAGCATTTTATAAGATAAAAAAAAAGTATGAATTTGCATATTTATAATTTTTAAATAATAAAAATTTTCTTGAATTTTATTAGTAATTGTATGATGGTGCAAATAGACATAACGCCATATACTTTTAAGCATATTGATTGTTCTCTATATATATACATGTAAGGAACAAATATACACATTTTTGAAAAGGATTGAGGTACAAAATTTATACATACAACAAAATAATTTCTGAATTTAGTCACAAATTGTCACTTATAACGAAACTATGCACTTTACCTCTAAATTCAATTCAACCGCAGTCAACATCATTTTTAATGCATATTTTTTTATCAATTGCCCCACTCTTTGCATAATATATCACCTGCCATTTTTGTAACATCTTGAACCTGAAACACCATATCACGATCATACAACTGTGTTTATGAATTTGTGTTGCAATTGTTTGTGATAAATATTAGGCAATGATATACCTAAACATGATCATGCACATAAGCACCTGATAAGAATGTGAATATGCAAAATGCATGAATCTGAATAAGCTCTGAATTCGAAAAGCTTGACACTTTGTCTTAGACTTAGAAGGCATATATACATGTGTATGTTCTTTAAAGCCTCTCAGTAGACCTACATATGGTGTTTATGAATAAGTTAACTCAAGTGAGAATAGAGAGACTGTTATAGAGAATTATGTCTATTCTGATGATTAAGTTGATTAAGATTGCCTTAATATATTAGTAGGAGATTGTTAATCACAAAACCATAATTTAATTAAAATAGAAAATGATTATGGAGAATAATTAAACGAATGTTAAATGTGCTCAAGTCACAATGAAGTACCTCAATTAATGTTTAATTACATACTTAATGATTTTGTGTTATATTATCTAGGATGTGTAATTAAGGTCTAAATGAGATCAATTAAGTGTTAATGGAGGATTATGGATTTGATTAACATAAAAGAAAAGTTATAATTATAAATGTGGGAAAAAAATATAAATAAGCAAAATATTAAGGAGTTAGGAGGAATTAGGAAGTCACGTGAGTTGCACACGACCTATTAGCTTATAAGAACATTACTACTTGACAAAATCAAAGAAACAAAAGCCATAGAAAAGTGAGAAGAGAGGCTGATGCATAAGGAGAGAAGAAGAAAGCTTAAGGTGCTAAGGATTCAACTTGATTTTCAAGGGGTTTTTGTTGAAAATTACCTAAGGTAAACTAATTTCTACTTAGTTTGTGCTATTTGCTTGATATGGAGAAGATTAAGTTAGGGTTTTAAAGTAGAGATTTTAAAGGGGAGATTGATTTTGATGCTAATAAGTGAAATAAACATGATTTGAAGTGTTGATTAGTTAGTATTGATTATATAAACCATGATTTAAGCTTTAATTTGATTGAATTGAGAAAATCTTACTTAAGGCCAAAGATGGAGATTCTGCCAACTTGAAATGATCATTTCGTTTTGAATTGATGAGTTTAATTAGTTGATTAATCATTCTAATGATGTTATCTATCAAGTATTAGTTTGAAAATAATGGTGTTTAAATTGAAGTTACCATATTTATATGGTTGTGGAAGTTTAAAGAGCTTAAGAAATACTCATTAAATGGTGATATCATGGTGAATTTGAATAATGTTAATTGATGAGTAATTGATTGAATTGAGATTATAGGATTGTTAAATGATTGTTGGAGATCAAATGGAATTTTTTGGGAGTTCAAAATGCAAAGAGCATTAAAAATATTAAGCATTTAAGTCATACACATTAAGTGTTTGATTAAATTCCTAAATGAGTATTGAGGTAATTACTTATCCATATTGGTGAAAGGGTCCTAGAAGAAGGTGAAGGAGAAGGCCCTTCCAGGCCTTAAAACTACAGCTTTGTGTATTGTGAGTAAAAGCTTATGATGGTTTTTCATAGGTGATGAATATTTTGTTGATATATCAGTTATGATATTATTCTGTACTTGATATTATGATCTAAAAAAGAATGTGATTTGTTTGAAAAGAGGCAAGTTAAGCAAAAGGTATATGCTATTCTGAGGCCAATGAGCCTAATCTATGAATGTAAAATATATGATTCATTATGAAAGAGGTAAGTTAAGCAAAAATGTATGTGTTATTCTGTGGCCAATGAGTCTAATTTGTGAATGCAATTTTGTCATATCTGCATTTGAGATAAAAGGGAGTTATGACTGTCATTACCAACTCGTAAATCTGATCTGAATTTGGAGTTGCGTACTCGTAAATTTGTTACCTAGAGCTATAAGTTGAAATTTGTATCTAGAGCTGCTCTAATATGAAAGCTGGCTAGATAAATTTGATATCTGAAATATGTTATTTGATAACACAGGGGCGAGTTTGATTTGACAAGTCAAATAATCTGACAATCATCTGCATCATATTTCTAAAATATATCTCTATAGTATTGTATCTGTGATTGATGCCTTGAATGACTATGATCTAAGTTTCTATCAATGGGAATGATGTGATATCTGCACACTGTTACTGTGAATGATTTGATTAATGGCTATTATTATTTGATAATTGTTTATGTCAGGCATTGATGGCCTGAGGGGTTAGAGATGTTTAGATTATTGGGAGTGCACTATGTGCTTTATTTGAGATGCTTATGATATGCTATGTTATTCCAAATAATCATTTATGATGATTTTTACTCACTCAGTGTCATGTCATATAAAATGCTAATATTTTTTTTTAGATTTTGGCTATAGGAGGCATTAGCAATTAGAATTCCATATGTTCAGACTGGCAAAAATGGAACTAAGGTCGGGAACAGTTGTATCTACATATGTTACCTCCTCAATTTTGTACACACGTATTAAGGGAACTTGTACTCCATATAGTCCACCATGTAAAAGATATATTTTTACTATGTGTTGTCATGCACATATATTTGTATATGACTATATGTAAGAAGTTAAGAAATTTTCTTATACTGGTTTCCTCTGCTCAGTACATAGTGTGACCTATACCACTGTTAATAACTTTGTATAATATGTTATGTAGCATCTTTGCACTATTTATCCCTGGATATATGATGTTAGTATGTTACAGTTTTGGTATATAGAAACTTGATAAAGTATTATCGAGTTGTTGTTGTTGGAGAACTTTTTCACCTAGCCTATGCTTTCAATTGAGCATTAACTATTTAAAAAAAATATATAAGTGATAATAAAAGAAAATTGATTACAAAATCTAGATGATAATAAATATTGGATTAATTAGTGCAACTTTAGAATTCAAACAAAATTTTAACTGAGCACTAACTTTCCTATCACAAAATAGACATTAAAATAATTAATTAAATTGAAAAATTTGAAAAGAATAAAAGACTCAATTATTATAATCGAAGAATTTAATCAAGCTCTCGTCTTTATATTTCAATATAAGAGCATAAAGAGCCATGAAGATAAAACTATAAGAAGTTGATTGTGAATCTTTATATATATAAAGGAAAAAAAATAAAAAAAGTAAAATAATTATATATATATATATATATATATATATATATATATATATATATATATTATAACTATATCTAAATAAATTTTAAAAAATCTTATATATACAATGAGGAGGTGTTTACTCACAGTTATAGCTCCAACAGCGGCCATCCAATCTTCTACGTAATTAGGAAAAAGTGCAGGCCAATTATATTGGTAACAACATAAAAAAAAAAAAAAAAAAAAAAAGAAATGATCCTGGGCATAAGCTTTAACAATCTCATTAGTAAATAGGCATAAGCCACCGAACAGCGAAAGCATAATTCCCACAACCGAACTCTCTATGATTCTATATAGGTGAAGTTCTATTTAAAATTATTTAATATGTATAATATAATTAAAATAATAATTTTTATAATTCTAGATAAATATTCAGTGCCCACTAAAAAAAAAAAAATGTAAAAGCCAACACAAATTGAATTATGTTTGTTAAGCTAATAGAAAATTTATGTATTATTAGGTTTTAAAATTTTATTTTGTTTATATTAGATCAAATAGATACAGATAAGAAAAAAATTTTAAAAATTAAATTTATAATATTTATTAATTATAATTATATATTAATAATTTTTAAATAAAACATCGAATTAAATTAAAGAAAAACAGATAGAATATGTTAAAAATCCATGAAAAAGAAAAATATTCAAATACCCTATGACCAGATAATACCAACAACCTGTCAATTTAAAAAATACGAAAAATAAAATCAATGTTTATGCTGGTACAAAGTTCAATTATGAAACCTTTAATCAAACTTTCTAAATTAACTTTCTAAAGTTCAATGTTTGTTCAACTGTATCTCCACATACATATACACAGTTAGAATGCATAGAAGGAAATTAATACCAGATGATCTGTTAGCTTTTAGTGATAGTAATCGATCTAGCATCTCAGCAAAGCCTCACAATTGGCAATAGAAAATCCTTAGGTATTAAATTATCAGCCTGCAAAAGATAAAAATGATAAATTAATATCTTTAGAATGGATTTTTCTGACTTGAGTAGCCAAAATAAGAACCATAGTTATAAAATTTTAGTGTTAAAGTTTGTAAGTTAGAGTTTTAGTTAGATTAGTTTTTAAAAAATTTATCTATATTAAATAAAAAAATTACTTGAATTGGCCAATTAGCATTAAAATATATAAAAATAAGAAAAAATATCAAATTTTATAGAAAAAAAAAATATAACGTTGAACAAAGAGAACGCCTTAAATTTTCTTTTTGTTTCAGCTTTCACATAGATATAGAGATATGTTATTCGAAATTACAAGTTGATTATAATTATTTTTTAATTATTAGTTTATGGATATTAAATTAGTTTTTCTTAAACTAAATCTTCAAGGACATGCAACAAAATAAAAAATATTAAGAATTAAATATGGTGATAAAATTAATTTAAATAGTAATAATTATTATTATCATATATTTTGTTTGGAAAATAATTAGACTTAAAAAGAAAAAAATTTGCTTCATAGTCCTTAATAAAAATGAAAAAAAGAAAATAGGTATAGATTGTGAAATATGATAGAAATATGATACGGGGCAATTTTGAGATTTCAAAAAGTTGCCATGGATAGTATGGAAATCAAAATTTTTAACCTTTCCAACTCTCTAATTTAATGGGTTGATAATTTTTTTTTATCAGCAAAATTAATTTATTTTATTATATTAAAGCATACTAGAAAAAATTTAACTAATCCAAGTAATCTAATCCGAGCCAACAGGCTCCCCAAAAAACTCGAACCTAACCTAGACAATTAAATGACAAAACTGGTAAAAAATAATTCAACAGATCAAACCCAGAAAAAACATCCATAAGATCTGTTCTTTAGATAAGAAGAGAGAATTAATTTCAACCCCTTAAATAATCATTTAAAAATTGCTCAAAAATCTTACCGGAATAACACGTAATGCAAGTACCATGACCAAGTTATATTCCATAAAATTGAATCCTTATAAATAATTGATATTTTTGTTTATGTTAAAATTTTAAATATATTTTCAATTATCCCCTACCAAAATTTTTATTTACATCAAACAAATTGTCACGAGATATAATTAAGTGATCAGCTAATGCATGAAACAAACTTAGAAACCAAAAAATGGTTGGTGTCATTTCACTTTTTTACTTTCAGTTTCAGTTTTTATATAATAAAAAGTTGTATACAAAGAAATAAGTTGAGAAAATAAGCAAAAATAACCAAATTACTAGGCATAATGCAATAATATATATAGGGAGGTGATGTTCGATTGGAACCATATTTTTTTTTCTCGAGCAAGAAAGAGTTCTAACCCAATTACTGAACCTAGAAACAGCTCCATCAATGAACCCAAAAAAATATTAAATATCCACTTACTGAGTGACAAATATTAACTATCAAACTGATATGAACAACTAAACCAAATTCACTTTAAGTATAAAAACAGAGGTCAGAGGTCAACAACACCTTAAATCAAGCTAAATATTGTAGACCTAAACCAACTAACAAGAGAAAAAATCAACCCAGTTAGGCTCGATCAAAGAACCCAAGAAAATTATCAATAGAAAATAAAAGAAAAACATGATTTTGATTACATTTCGAATTATCAATAAAAGATAAAAGCAAAAAAAATTCCACTCCCTAATAGAAAAACTCACAAAAAAATTCCAAAAAAAAAAAAATCAAATCAACAAATAAAAATTATTCTTTGACAATTGAAAAATAAAAATAAGAAATATGAACCATGCCAAACAAAAGAGATCTTGTAGTACTCACTCACTGATGAGGCCCTATCGATTAGTATTTCATATATATATATATGAGATAATTAACTTTTTGACAGCAACAAGCTTTTTTAGGGATAAAACATAACCTGAAAGATGAGAAAACAGGCATACACCTCCTTAACCTCGCCCTTGTGTGCCTTGTGCCTATAGTTTTATATATGTAGCTATCTTTCTTCTTTCTATTATGTCAGGACTACCATACAATCAACAATTTGCATGACATCATTTATTTTAACACTATCAGCTTACATAATTAATGCAAAATAGCATATGAACCGTGATTTTACTTCATGTCAGCTAATTCTCTTTTCCTTCAGGCATTATCCCAAGCCGACAGCCTCACTTTGGTCGCTTTCGGTTTGGGAACATAATATCATCCATGCTTTCTTTTATACGATTACCCACTTTTTGTATGTTTCTCGCCACCCCTGCTGCAACCAGGCTCGCATTCCTTGTATATCTGCATTTTAGCATGAAACCCAGATATTTGATTTTCTATATCCATCAACAACAGATATGCACATGTATAATTAAATAGTAATTGAAAGCATTTGCTTGCCTCCTCAGGAAATCATCTCCTGCAGAATCGGCTGGTTTACGTGTTTGAGCCTGAGGACGTTCTTGGCCATCTTACGTAAAACAATTGATAAAAATTAAACAATAAACAGAAATATAAGAAAAATCCCATTTGAAGATCAGAGAACAATGAACACATTGTTACCATCTTTAGACGTAATTGCATAATGTCTTACAATGATGAAAAATCAGGAAAAGCAAGGAGGCAATGGTTTAACTTTAGGGCCAATAAACAAAATTACTTGAGAAAAAAGATAAGAGGCAATAAGCTGTAATATCTTTTGCTTTATGTTATAAATATCCTAATGAAAGTAATACGTTGTTCTTAATACAATAGACAAGTATCAACAAAATCCTCTCCTGAAAAAAGGGTTTGAATTTGCTATGAAAAGACTTGGATTACTAAATGAAAAATCCTGAATTAGTAACACTTTTTACAATTTTTTAATTTTTATCAATCAATGCCTAAACTCTTTTTTTTTTTGGAAAGGTGCCTACGCTTACTTTGTCATTGCAATCATGGATTTACATGGTGGGTTGCCATGTGACATCATGCCAATAGATCATTTTGAATCTTTTATTTTTAAACAGAAAATATTATAACAAATAAAACATAAGTCCAAAAATTATAAATAAAATAGTAAACACTTTTCTTAGAAAAAATACTTTAATTTTTAGGAGAAACTTAGATTTTATGTACTATAAATTTTTGAAGTTTAAAGAAAAAAAAGGAGTGAAACTGAGCTAGCAGAATGATGCCACATGACAAAAGTACCCATCCCTTTATGCTTAACAGCATTGTCAGCAATTTTGTATAGAAATCCAATAGAAGCCACAATCGTAATGACAAAATAAGTTCAATTTAATGATAAAATTAAAACAATTGGCTAAAACTGCAAAAAGTGTTAAAATTCAGAATTTTTTATCATCCCTAAGCAGAGAAATCAATGAATAGTTCCAACTTTTGTAATTTTGCAATGAACTGCCTTTAATGTGTAACCTTCTAGTCCGGACATCGGAGCCATGTTTGGAGTTGATATCTACTGGAATATGCTTAAACTAATTTCTGTGCTTGACTATATACTTACAGGGACATACTTTCTTAAAGAGGAGGGTGGAGGAGAGAGAGAGAATCTGCTGAGTACCTATTCATCTGTTAAAGAGTATTTCTAAAGAAATTGATCGGATCCTTAGCTGGTTTGGACATTGTCATTGCATGGATAGTAGCAAAATGACAATAAGAGACCTCATTCTGAGATTTACAGGGGAGAACGCCCCACCGAATATCTTTCCATCACATTACAAAGACATTAAATGTACACATCATATATAAGCCCAACATATATCTATCCACATTTATATTTATATATGTCAAACAGAATGTCCCAGCACATAAGCACAGAAGCTAACTGTTGCTGTGTCTCCTGCTGTCATTCATCAAAAGCAGATGTGACAATCTACTGTATTGAGAAATATGTCAGACAGGGATTTAACTGAAATCAACATGCAATAAGGCATAGCATAAACCATGGTGGTTTCCTTACCTTCTTTACCATGACCACGAGCGGGAGCAGATGCACTATCAGCAATATGAACTCTTTTTCTCTGATCCAATAAAACTGCAGTCCTTTTGTCCGCAATAAACTAGGGATAAGAACAGAACAAAATTTATAACATCATGCCCAAACCAGATAGCCAACTTGACAAAGTGAAAGTAAATTTAAAAATGCAACAAGTTACACCAAAGATGCACAAACTCTATTCAGTGGCATGATTTATTTTGGAAGACAATAATATAAATTTTGCAGCCTTATAGATGTAGTTAATTGTTTAAATAAACCCACACAGTCAATCACCATTTCTCTCCAAGCAGAATAAAAAACTATAAATGAAAATAGGTTTTAAGAAAAAATAATGTGCTCAATGAACGACTCACGAACAGGTTAAAATACTCGATTCTAGTTGTTTGCAAGCTTAAATGAATGGATTGGAATAAAAAGTAAAAACTTTATCTTGTTTAATAGATGAAGGAACAAAAAGGTGCATCCAATTTGATTAAGTGGAGAGGCTAGTTTATGTTCGCTTAGCTACTCAATTGAAACTCAATGAATAATCACAGGAAGTTATCAAAATTGGTCTTTTAGCAATAAATGAAGTAGAAGGTTGTCTTTATGTCAAACCACGTAATTGAATTTTTTTTTACAATAATGCCATACAAATAAAAAAGGAACTACTAATACTAGATAATCATTATAAATACTAGTATATGAAGCAGGAAAAACAAACCAAAGGTAGCATAGATGTTATGTATTACACATTGACCATAAATCAAATAAAAAGACACCTTTGAGGCCATATGACTTTAGTGCACAGACTAACTAATACAATAGTTTACTAATATATATATATATATATATATATATATATAGAGAGAGAGAGAGAGAGAGAGAGAGAGAGAGAGAGAGAGAGAGAAGACAAAGCTACTTTTGCATTAATTTAATGTAAAAAATTATTCAAAATATATAAATATTCTTAAGGTTTAGTTTGTATTGGAGCATTAAGCCCAATATCTTTCAGATCAAACAAGCTTGACAATGAAGTTTTAGTTTGGTTTAACCTTAAGCTCGAGTAAAATTAAGCTATCAAAACTTGAACATTTACTCAGCTCAGCTTGATTTATATTTCTAGGTGACGAATGGCTGCACTCTGTCCATTGAACCAAGCTATGGAAGTCAAAAGCAAATTCCTCAATGAAATTAAAATCATAGAAGCTCACCAGAAAACAAAAGTATATCTATGCACGTGCATGCACACACACACACACACACACACACACAGAGAGAGAGAGAGAGAGAGACCTCAAGGCCAAGACAAAGTGGCAGTTGAGATGTTGTCACTTGCTTATCCATAGACTGATCTTTAATGAGATATACCGAGTTCCCAGCACAAGCATAATAAAAATCCTTAGGACCCAATCCCCTTTTAGAAGATATAATCTCATAACGTTTGATAAAGTCACTGGGAACTGATCATCAAAATCATGTATTAGTACGTTCCAAAAGATATTTCTGTAGAACATTCACAAACAAGATGAAGGAATTTTACTACCAAAGCCTAAGAAGATATCAAATGAGACCAACCTTCTCTCATACTGAGAAGGGAGAGGTAAGTGATTGAAAATCCTTGCACAACAAACAAGCATTGCACCATATTGAACACAAGCATACAATACATTTGCAGTCATTTGCACAATGGACCTAGTGTAGCTGATATTGAATTAACATTTTTCTTGTAGGTAGTTAGCATATCATCAAAACGAATTACATTGGCATCTTCTCAAAGAGAAAGAGCTAATGCAACACCAACAATATGAGGAAGATTTTGGGTATTACTGAAAACCAACATCATAGAAACTATGAAGACTAATTAATCAAATATATGCATGGGGATGGGGTTGAAATAGTGTGGCAAGGACATAGGATCGATGAGTCATCTATTGAACACGAATCTTTCTTTCTATCTTGGTTCCTTGATTTACCAATTTTGATTAAAAGAAAGAAAAAGAATAAGAGCTGGTTTAGAGAAGAGGTTTTAGCCCTCATTCTGTACTCATAAACTGACTGACCTTTTTTATTAACCTAATAATGCTGTAAAACTAGACCAACGACACAACGAACAAAGAAACAAAGTAACTATTATTATCCACAAATTGCACTCATGGACCCTGCAACTAAATTGAAAAAGGACCTTAAATTTTACAGAACCATAAACATGGCCATCCACAGGTCCCTTTTCCTCAAGGATAAAACCTTGGAAACAGAAAAGGAAATCAGTTATTTAATCCAATTAACTAAGGCTTAGTATTGGTTTCATCAGCGTGGTATTCGTCAACCTCCATTTCCATGTTCCATATGCCTTCAATTGGAAAAGAAGCTTTCTACAATGATTCCCCACAGGAGTCACTCATTGCAATAGTAACATGAGCCATTTTCTTCAAACCACAAGACTTTGCTGCAGACACGAGGACTTCCTTATTCTTAAGGCCACTAAGGGTAATCCTTGGCACTACCCATGACAAAGCTTTTTCCTTTTTCCTAAATCAAATTAACCTATTCCTAATCCAAGATAAAAGCATTAAATTTTTAAAATAGGAAATCAATAGAACATTCTGCAAAAGTTGCAAACTTCACAGTAATTTTAGCAGGAGAATCGCATCAAACAGCCAATCAAGGCACTGGATACTACTAATAAGTATAAATTAGTAGCCAAATTAAGCAAACCATAATTGAAGATTTGTTTTACGCTTATCTTCTCACGAACCAAATGGGAAATAAGAGAGAGAGAGAGAAAGACCTCTATGAACAGTATGAGGGATGCCGATGCATCGAGGATTGTTGCCGTTAGATTTAAGAGCAGAAGAGTAATAGAGAAATCCTTTACATACTGTTCGTTTGCAAGCTCCTCGACCTCTAGCTTCGGTTTGATTTTGACATTTTCCAGCTTTCTCGTCTCCTGCGCCTCTCTCTCTCCCTCTACGTACCTCTTTACTCCTATCCATGAATCTACATTTTCATTATCTGTTTCTCTATTATTTCAATTGGGAATAATGCTCCCACTAACGTTCTTCATAATATCCAATTAGGTTGGGATGGCAATGGCTCTGAATATCCGCTTTAAATGCACTATTAGGTATATGAATCTGTGTTGAACGTGTTCAGAAATTTATACTCTCTCCGTCACAAAAAAAAATAATGTTCAATTTTCTATTTTCACGTTGATTAAGAAATAATAATAATTATAAGTAAAAGATAATTTTATTTATATAATTTTTTTATTATGTCCCTTTTAAATAATAAATGAGCGATTATTATATTGAAATAATAAGTAAGAATTAAGGAGGATTATTGAAAATAAAATAAAGTTTAAAAATAATACAGTAGACAATTTAAGGAGTAACTATAATGCAAAAAAAGAAAAGTGGATTATATTTTTGAATAAACCAAAAAGGAAAAATGGACTATATTTTTAGAACGGAGGGAGTATTTAATATTCAAATCCGATTATAATTATTCGTTTAAATACTTGAACCTTTTTAAATACTTGTTTAATATTAAAAATATTTTTATTTTTTATTTTTCAAACAAAAGTAAGTAAAAATTATAAAATTATTATTTTGACTTAATAAAAAAAATAATACAAATATTAAATACAATTATAACGTTAATTATAATTTAAAAAGTGTATATATAATTTTTTTAAAAAAATTATTTTAAATATTTTTGAAATACTAATTAAACGGGTAACGAGTAGCGGTATCCAAGTCTTTGAACCTAAACTCGACACGGATAGTAAAAATAATATCTGAACCCGTTTATTCACTATTTAAACTTGCCAAAATCAAATCGGATCGGATCGAGTACTCCCACATTGGTAAAATTACCATGCCAAGTTGCTCATGACCGTTTACTTTCGGAAAAATATATTTTCGGGTAGCACACTTTCAGGAAAAGCTATTTTCTAAAAAAATATAGTTTACATATTTAGTATACAAATCAACTTTCTTAGAAGTAAATTTCTCTCAAGTTATAAAAGAAAATAATAAAATCAATAATATTAATTGAAAGTGTATTTATATATGATAAATTAGTAAATTAATTGCACTTAACTAGGAAAGTGCAACGTCCCAAGCATTTTTCTAAGGCCATGTTCGACAACAACTTTGAGTTAGCTTTTAGCGTATTAACCAAGCCAAAACAAAATTCTATTTATATTAATTGTATTGTTCAGTAACATAACTTTTATAATGGTTTTTAGAGGTTGAGTGAGCTTTTTATGAAACGTTAACACTTGAACTTTTAGCGTTTTATGAAGATCAATTAGATTTTTTTTTTTTACAACCATATTCATTGTTTTTTTTCTTCTAAATTCAACTAATTAAACAAAATATATCTTTTTGTTATTTTAAGTTAAACAACTATCTTTACCAAACACATCTAATTTAAGCCACTATCAACAGCGGAACTAGAGGGTGGTCAGCAGTGGTAGCCGGCCCCTAAATTTTATTTTTTTTTTGAAATTTACCTTATATAAATAGAAATTTTTACTTTTTACCTATAAAATTTTTTTTTTTCGATATCGCCCCCTCTAATTATTTTTTCTGGTTCCATCACTGACCACTATATAAACAACTATCACTTACCAACTAATAGAATAACTAATAGCTACTACAACCACTAACATCTACTAAAATAACTATTATTTTCTAGGTATGGCCACTGGTCATTTTGAATCAGAATCGGAACGAAACCGTCTGTTCAAAATTTGAATCAGAACCGACGGTTCAAGGGCTAGTTAAAATTCATGTGAATGTTAAAATTTGAACCTGAATCAGCCTGAAACCGAGGTTAACTGCGAATTCTAGTCCGATTTGAATCGAAAATTTTTTATTTTTATTTTCAAAATGATAATCACTTAGTCTATTCTGTACACATCTAAAAGTCTCAATAATATTTTACTATATGGTACACTTTATTTAAGATTTTTTTTAAAAAATACACTTTACTTTAAAAGTTAAAAATCTAAAAAGTAAAATGGTGAAAAAAAGGAGAAATTTTTACTCTAAACTTATATTATTTTTAACTTTTTTTTTTTAAATTGTTTACTAAGTTCAAAATTACATTCTTTGAAGCATTTTTCAAAATTTTCTAATAATTTATTTAATTAATAACATTTAGACAAAATAAAGTGATAATTTAGTTGATTGTTTTGTAAAATTAATTAATTTTATTCTTATATTAGTATGAGTATTCTAAAATTTATTTAAAATAAAATTTACCAATATTTTTTAAGCTTATATTAATATTTTAGAAAGAAAGATGTAACATTAAAAATAATTTAAAAAAAAAAAAACCTCATATAGCTGAAAACCGTGATTGGAACCATACTAAAACTGACAATAACGTGATTGGAACCGTACTGAAACTGGCAAGAATAAGAACCAGCGGTTCAACGAGCGGTTCAAGTTCAACATTTTAAAAATTTTGAACCGGCCACTACCGATAAAGGTTCATCTATTGTGGAGGTCTATGCTGTGTTGAATTTGGAAGATTTGGAGGATAGGTTGAAATTGTAGGAAGGGGCAAATCATAAGGAGGCTGAGGAGTCGGAGAATAGTGATCTCCGGTGCGTTGTTGCTCATCTATTGACAGATAAACCTATTAACAATCGTGTGTTTGAGGACACTATAACACAAAAATTTGGAGACCGGTGATGCGTTTGCTTATTAAGGATCTTGGTAATAATGCATTCTTGTTCCAGTTCTTTCATCCAATAGATCGGGATCGCGTAGTGAATGGAGGGCCTTGGAATTTTGCTCAAAACCTTCTTCTTCTGAAGAGTGTGGAATCAGAAGACAATCCTAAACGTGTTGAACTTACAAAAGTGGAAATAAGGATCTAGGTTCATGATCTCCCCATTGGTTTTATGATGGAACGAGTTGCTAAGGATATTGGGAACTATATGGCGGAATTTTTACTTTCTGACCCCAAGAACTTTTTCGGATTATGGCGAGAGTATATGCATGTTCGAGTTCGAATGGATGTGAGGAAACCTCTGAAACATAGAATGCAGATAAAAAAAATATAAAGGTGAATGGCAATGGATCATGTTCAAATATGAGCGGCTTTCGACCTTTTGTTTCTTCTGTGAGATGCTCGGGCATTCGGACTGGTATTGCCGTAAATTGTTCTTAACACCGGGATTTACTAAAGAACAGTTTGCTTAATTATGGAGCTTGGATGAGGGCGGATAGCCGAAATGCTAACTAGGTCGGTTCACGGTGGTCGAAACTAGATGGTTTGGCAGGTTACGATGATTCTGAATCGCATAAGGCAAGTAGTTGGAATTCTTTTCAAGTTCCTAAACCTACGGGATTTGAAGTTAATCAATCACTGATAAGTGGCGACCGAATGGCGGATAAGGTGGCTACTGCTAAGGGGAAAGAAAAAATAGAAAGTGACGTGCATGGGAAGGAGTATATGGAGGTAGAACATATGGAAGATAATATTGAGAATGATGGCCTAATTATAATTGACCCTAAACGTCGTCGATAGGATCTTGTGAAGTCAACTGTCGTTATTGATTGTCAAGATGATAGTGAGCCCAAATACGGACATAGGGCGGGCCCTGATTCCCAGGCCCGGCAGTCATTATAAGTTCTTTGAGTTGGAATTGTCGTGGGCTTGGGAATCCACGGACAATTTTTGAATTAGTAGAGCTAGTTCAACTTAAGAAGCCCAATATTGTTTTTTTAATGGAAATGAAGGTCGGTTTTACACAAATGGATCGGGTAAGGTGGAGATTGGGCTTTGAAGGCCTTTTTATAGTTGAGCTGGAGGGTAATGGTGGTGGGCTAGCCCTCTTATGGAAAGATAGAACTATTTGTACTTTTTTGAGCTTTAGTCGAAACTTTATTGATGTCATGGTGGAGGTTCTCGGTATTCCTAAGTTTCACTTCATCGGCTTTTATGGTTGTCCGGAGAGACATCGTTGACAACATTCTTGGGACCTGTTGCCATCTTTGAAGCAACGATCAGGACTCCCATGGTGCGTAGTGGGTGATTCTAATGACATTCTTTTCTTTGGAGATAAAATGGGAAGGATTCAACAGCCAGAGTGGTTAGTGAATGGGTCCTGCAAGACAATAGAAGATTGTGGGTTGCATGATGCTGGGTATACTGGATATAGGTACGGTTAGGAATGTGGAAGGGAAACTGCTGACTGGGTACAAGAAATGCTTGATCGCGCTTTAGTTTTTACGGCTTGGCGGAATGGTTTCCAAGATGCAAAATTGTACAATCTGCAGGTGGTACAAAGCGATCATATGGCTATTTTCCTTTCCCTTGAGATAACACTTTTTCAGTATGTTCCTAGGGACTTTCGCTTTGAGAACTCTTGGTTAAAAGAGATTGATGTTGCGGAAGCTGTGAGAGAAGCATGGGCCGTTGGTCAAGCGAAAGGAATTGCGGAATGAATACGAGAATGTGGTTGTTATCTGGAACGGTGGGGTCAATTAAAGAGAACTCAGTCTTTGGAGAAACTGAAACGCAGTTGTCGGCAGATGGTGAGGTATCAGCGCGGTAATAATCTGGAGCACCTGCAGCAGTATGGCTTTGCAAACGTAGCGTCAATGCAAGAATTACAACAGCAAGATTTCTTTTGGCGTCAGCGGTCAAAACAGAGCCGGTACCAAGGAGGGGATAGAAACATAAGGTTTTTCCACGTCATGACATCTTCGTGCAAAAAAAAGAACACGGTTCAGCGACTTAAGGCGGACAATGGTGAATGGGTTTCTTGGGACTCTAGTCTAGCGGAGATTATTGTACAGTTTTTTTCTGATTTATTCAAGTCAGCGCAAGGTGATATGGAGACTATATTGGAAACAGTCCATAATCGAATTTCGGAAGACATGAGGGACATGCTTGAATATCCTGTTATACAGGCGCAGTCAAAGAAGCAGTTTTTAGTATGCATCCCGATAAAGCCCCCGAACCAGACGGCTTAAATTCTAGGTTTTTTTCGATCTTTCTGGCCGATTGTTGGGAATGATATCATTAATGCAATTTTACAGTCTTTGAATATACAAGACTAGCTTCGGTTAATAATGATACGAATATAATATTAATCCCAGAGAAAAAGGAACCTGAGTTTGTTGCTGATCTTCGTCCAATTTCCCTCTGTAATGTCATTGACCGCATTGCTTCTTAAGTATTGGCTAATAGAATGAAATTATATTTGCATTCTGTGATTTCTCCTACACAAAGTGCTTTTTGTTGGATTTAATTTTCTATTGTGGGCTTAATATGTAAAATTAAATATGTACAGCAGTCCAATTGTAAAGTCAATTTCAAATGTGGTCTTGATTGTGAATAATTGACTATTGAGGTATCAACTAATTATAGATATTAAGTGTAGAGACCATTATATAATTTCTATTTCGTTAAAGGACCGAAATAGAAATTGTACTAACCCTACAGGTATATAAAGGTCGTGGTCCCCAGAGGAGTTGAATACGATTCAGTTTTACGTTCCTTTCGTATTGCTTTCGCTAAATCGATTCTTCAATTCTCTGGAAGGCTGCAAACCTAATTCTATACATCAAGATCGACGAACAACGATGTCAGGTACGCAACCTTTTCTTATTCAATCTATTTTGTTGAATCTAGTGGTTTGCACGATCTAGGTTATTATTGTGGAATTATTTGAGATTAATTCTCAACAAGTGGTATCAGAGCCTTGTGCATAATTGCTAGATTTTAGATTGATTTTCGTATGTTTTTTTTTTATTTGTTTACCCTACTGTTTACGGATTGAGGGTTTTGTTTAATAAAAAAAAAAAAATTGTTCTCACTGTTCTTCGGATTCCCAAGAACAGGTAAGAGGTTTTGAACTAATGCCATTAACGATTAGTTGTTCGTTTGGTATTTTTTTTTTATTTTTTTTTGCTGGCTGGATCTTGTTTTTTTTTTTTAAAAAAAAAAAAAAAAAAAAAGGAGAAACAGGCTGGTTTCTTTGGAGAGAGTCGGCGGAATGGAGGTTTCCGTCTCTGATGGTTTGTGTTTTTAGGGTTAGGGATGGAAAATTACAGTTAGGTCCCTGGAAAATTTTGTATTAGGTCCCTAATTTTTTTATAACTTCAGATTAGACCCTTAAGTTTCTGTAACTTCAGATTAGGCTCCTAACTTTTCTGTAACTTCAGATTAGGCCCCTAATTTTCTGTAACTTCAGATTAGGCCCCTAATTTCTGTAACTTCAGATTAGGCCCCCTAATTTTCTGTTTTTTTTCGTATAGACCCATAAACATATATTTAATTAAATTAGACCCCCGAACTTTATTTATTCAAATTTATTTAGTCCAATTTTATAACTTAGTCTCTAATTTAGTGACTTAAAGACTAGATTATATATATATATATATATATATATATATATATATATATATATATATATATATATATATATTTTTGGGCTAAATAATTTTAGATTATTAAATATTTAGACAATCAATTCATTTAATTGCAATTGTTTTGTTTTAATTACAATTAAATGATTTAATTTGTCGACTTGAGATTAAATTTTGGAGTGATTAAGTCCCTATTGTGTTTGATATTTGTTAAAATAAATTGATTTGATCAATAAGTCACCAAAGTGACCTCTATTGCTTGAATTGATTTATTTTAGAATATTAGACAGGTGTATTAGAATTCGTTGCGGATAGTTAATCGGCCCAAAGGAAGGTTACTATCTGGCTGAGTTTTGAATACATGTTTGGCAATAAGTATGTGATAATTGTTTGATTATTTTCCATGACAATAATATATCGGCCCAAAGGAAGATTTATTATTTGTCAGGACTATGTTATCAATATTTGGTTGCTGCGTTGAGATACTTATTACAAGTTAATGTTTTACACCCAAAGATGAGAATGTTAATGTTGTGTCTGTATCTTATTTCCATTTTTTGATCTCTACTTATGTGAATTGTTTCATTTGTGGATTGTGAGCTTATACTTGTCTATTTGTTTATTTTCTCTGATGTCAGCTAACATGTCATTTAATCCTGATTGTGTCCCTAAACTTGAGGGATCAAATTTTGAGTCTTGGAAATCAGACATTATGATCTTTCTGGGCTGTATGGATTTGGATCTTACATTCAGGATGGACGAACCTGCTCCTCTTACTGATACGAGCACTGATGTTCAAAGCTTTCAGTATGAGAAGTGGGAGCGTTCTAATCGCTTAGGTCTGATGATCATGCAGAAAGGAGTCCCAGAACATGTTCGAGACTCTATCTCAGCATGCCGAGCTGGAGAGGGCTTATGTCAAGAATGACAAAGCCGAAGTGGGAACACTTTTAGGAAAATTAACCTCCATGAAGTTTGCTGGCAATGGTGGTGTTCGGGAGCATATTCTTAGCATGTCTCAGATTTCAAAGAGACTGAAGGCGCTGGGTATGGCTTTACCAGATGACCTTTTAGTCCATATGGTTATGAATTCTCTTCCTTCTCAGTATGGACAAATTAGGACTTCCTATAATTGTCAGCCGAATAAATGGACTCTTAATGAGCTCATTTCTCATTGTGTTGATGAGGAGGAAAAGATGAATTCTAACAAAAGAGAGAGTGCTCATTTTGTTTCTTCAGCTGGGAAGGGCAAGAACAAGAAAAGAAAGAGGCCTTTTGCAAAGACTGTTGAAAAGGCTATTGAGAAACCTGCTGCTGCTACTGCTGTAGATCCAGTACAAAAGAAGCCTTATGTGCCAAAATGCTTCTTTTGTGGAAAGACGGATCACTTGAGAAAGGACTGTCCTAAATTTGCTATTTGGCTTGCAAAGAAGGGTAAGTACCTTGTTTTAGTCTGTTGTGAAGTTAATTTAACTTCAGCTCCTAAAAACACTTATTGGATGGATTCTGGTGCTACCGCTCATATAAGTGTTTCATTGCAGGGCTGCCTCAACTACAGAAAGCCAACTGACGGTGAAAGATACGTCTATGTGGGAAATGGCGATCTGGTTGAAGTAGAGGCAATTGGACATTTTAGATTATGTTTAAGTACTGGCTATTTTTTGGATCTTATAGATACTTTTGTTATTCCCTCTTTTAGAAGGAATTTGATTTCTGTTTCCTTTTTGGACAAATCTGCTTTTCATTGTTCTTTTGGAGACAGTGTATTTACTTTATCTATGAATTCAAAAGTTTTGGGTACTGGTTGCTTGAATGAATGTGATAATCTATATATGTTAGACATTGATACTAGTTATCATGAATCCCTGCATGTTACTAGAAGAGGTACCAAAAGAAAGTTGAATATTAATAACTCAGTTGTACTTTGGCATAGACGTTTGGGTCATGTATCCAAATCAAGAATTGAGCGTCTTGTTTCTAATGGTATCTTAGATACACTTGATTACACAGGTTTGGATTCTTGTATTGAGTGTATTAAAGGAAAACAGACTAAACAAAAGAGACTATGTGCCATTCGGTCATCCAATGTTTTAGAACTGATTCATACACATATTTGCGGTCCATTCCATATTGCAGCTAGAAATGGCCAAAGATATTTTATATCATTCATTGATGGTTATTCTCGTTATGGTTACTTATATCTCATTCATGAAAAATCTGAGTCTTTGGACGTGTTCAAATCTTATAAAGCCGAAGTTGAAAATCAACTAGGAAAGAAGATTAAATCTGTTCGATCTGACCGTGGTGGTGAATATTATGGTAAATATGACGGTTCAGGCAAACAACGTCCAGGACCTTTTGCGCTTTTCCTATAGGAATGTGGAATTGTCCCTCAATATACAATGCCTGGTACACCCAACATGAATGGTGTATCTGAGAGACGTAATAGGACTCTTATGGATATGGTAAGGAGTATGATTAGTCATTCTACTTTACCAGAGTCTCTGTGGGGTGAAGCGTTAAAGACAGCAGCTTATCTTCTCAATAGGATTCCATCTAAAGCAGTTGCTAAAACACCTTATGAACTTTGGACTGGACGTAAGCCTAGTCTAAAGCATCTTCATGTTTGGGGATGTCCAGCTGAAGCAAGGCCTTACAAGCCGAATGAAACAAAACTGGACTCCAAAACTATCAGCAGCTACTTTGTTGGATATTCTGAGCGGTCTAGGGGTTACAAGTTTTATAATCCTACTTCCAGAACTTTTTTTGAAACGAGAATTGCAACATTTTTTGAGGATGTTGATTTTGGAGGGAGAAATAAAGAAAGAAACATTGTCTTTGAAGAGGAACCAAGTAAGGATGATTCGGTTCTCATTCCTTTTGTTGTTTCTGATAGCGTACAGACTCCAGTTGCTCCTGTAGCTATTCAAGATCCAATTCAAGACAATGCTATTCTTCCTCAAGAATAAATTCAACAACCTCAAGAATTAGAGCCTGTTCAAATGCCTTTGAGGAGATCTACTAGGGAGAGAAGAAGTGCTATTCCAGATGATTATATAGTGTTTCTTCAAGAACATGAGGATACTGTAGACATGATAGATGATGATCCAGTTAGTTTCTATCATGCCATGCAGAGTTCTGACTCTCATAAGTGGATTGAGGCAATGAACGAAGAGTATAAGTCTATGCAAGACAATCAAGTTTGGGATCTTGTTCAATTACCTGAAGGAAAGAAACCCATTGGTTGCAAATGGATATTTAAAACCAAAAGGGATTCTCAAGGTAATGTGGAAAGATATAAAGCACGTCTTGTAGCAAAAGGCTTTACTCAAAAGGAATGGATTGACTATAAAGAAACCTTCTCTCCAGTTTCTTCGAAGGATTCTTTTAGGACAATCATGGCCTTAGTTGCAAATCTTGATCTTGAGCTTCATCAAATGGATGTTAAGACTGCGTTTCTCAATGGCGACATTGATGAAACAATATATATGGTGCAACCAGAAAATTTTGTAATTGGAGATTCAAAACATCTGGTATGCAAATTAAAGAAATCCATTTATGGACTCAAGCAAGCTTCTCGTCAATGGTACTTTAAGTTCAACCAAGTAATTGTCTCGTTTGGCTTTGAGGCAAATGCTGTTGAAAATTGTGTGTACCATAAGTTCAGTGGGAGTAGGTTTATCTTTTTGGTCTTATATGTGGATGACATACTTCTTGCTACTAATTGTAAAGTCTTGTTGCATGAAACCAAAGTTTTTCTTTCAAAGCATTTTGAGATGAAAGATTTAGGTGAAGCTTCTTTTGTTTTAGGGATTCAGATACATCGAGACCGTTCTCGAGGTATTCTTGGATTATCACAAAAGAGCTATATTGATAAAGTGCTCAAGAGATTTAGTATGCAGAATTCTAGACCATTGGATACCCCTATTGCAAAAGGTGATAAATTTAGTAATCAACAATGTCCAAAGAGTGAACTTGAAATTCAGGAAATGCAAAAGGTTCCTTATGCGTCAGCTGTAGGAAGTCTTATGTATGTTCAAGTTTGTACTCGTCCAGACATTTCTTTTATAGTTGGCATGTTAGGTAGATATCTCAGCAATCCAGGAATGGATCATTGGAAAGCAGCCAAAAGAGTCATGAGATATCTTCAGAGGACTAAGGGACATATGCTCACATATAGGAGATCAGATCAGCTTGAGATCATTGGGTATACTGATTCTGATTTCGCTGGATGCCAAGACAGTAGAAAATCCACATCGGGCTACATTTTTCTATTGGCTGGTGGTGCTATTTCTTGGAAGAGTGTGAAACAAACTCTAGTAGCAACCTCCACCATGGAAGCTGAATTTGTAGCATCTTATGAGGCATCCAATCAAGCTATTTGGCTGAGAAACCTTGTCACTGGGCTGCGTGTAGTAGGTGGAATAGAAAGACCACTGAAGTTGTATTGTGACAGCAGGTCAGCCGTTTTATTCTCCAACAACAACAGGAGCTCTTCTCGATCAAAACACATTGAGATTAAGTTCTTGGCTGTGAAGGAGAGGGTACAGAGTGGACAGATATCCTTAGAGCATATTGGAACAAACTCTATGATTGCGGATCCGCTTACAAAGGCAGTGATACCGAAAGTTTTCCATGAGCACACCGCTCATATGGGTATCGTTTTGTTTGAGACTGTCTAGTTTTAGTGGGAGTTTGCTCTTTATGTATACATTATATTTTTGAATGCTCTATTTTGTTTTGGATATGTTTTATTATGATATTTTGTTGAGTACTCATTTTGGTTGATGGTTACACTCTGTATTATTATTATTGTTTTGCTTAATCTCACTTTTGTTGGTGACCAGTTGGAAACAGACATGATGATCACATTACATGTAGTTTTCATGCTACACTTCTATAATGAATCTATGTCATTTAGGGATATTGGTAATGTAGTTGATGATGAACTTAGTCATGAGATCTATGGCGAATGTTTCTTCAGCTCTTTATCAATATAACTAATGGACGAGATTGTTTTTGGATACCTTGTATAACTGCGTTTGTTGAGCTCATTTTGGTGTATGTATTTTATTTAACATATGTTCGCCCAAGTGGGAGATTGTTGGATTTAATTTTCTATTGTGGGCTTAATATGTAAAATTAAATATGTACAGCAGTCCAATTGTAAAGTCAATTTCAAATGTGGTCTTGATTGTGAATAATTGACTATTGAGGTATCAACTAATTATAGATATTAAGTGTAGAGACCATTATATAATTCCTATTTCGTTAAAGGACCGAAATAGGAATTGTACTAACCCTACAGGTATATAAAGGTCGTGGTCCCCAGAGGAGTTGAATACGATTCAGTTTTACGTTCCTTTCGTATTGCTTCCGCTAAATCGATTCTTCAATTCTCTGGAAGGCTGCAAACCTAATTCTATACATCAAGATCGACGAACAACGATGTCAGGTACGCAACCTTTTCTTATTCAATCTATTTTGTTGAATCTAGTGGTTTGCACGATCTAGGTTATTATTGTGGAATTATTTGAGATTAATTCTTAACACTTTTATCCGGAGCCGATATATTACTGATAACGTGAGGATCGCCTTTGAAGTACATCATTTTATGAAGCGCAAGAGGCAACGAAAGGATGGGTGGGTGGCTCTGAAAACTGACATGAGTAAAGCGTATGATCGAGTGGAGTGGTCATTTTTGGCAGACGACAATGAAAAAAATGGGTTTCGGTGAAATTTGGATATCGAGAATTATGAAGATGGTAACCACAGTGTCGTATCACATATGCCATGCAGGAAAGAGATTTGGTCCCATTGTTCCCAGTCGAGGTTTACGGTAGGGTGACCCTTTATCACCATATCTCTTTCTTATTATTGCTGAAGGCCTATCATCTTTGTTACAATCTTTTGAGGGTCGAAATTAGTTACATGGTATTAAAATTACTCGAGGTACCCCTCCTATTTCACATTTGTTTTTTTGTAGATGATGCTTTTTATCTTTTTTAGGCCATTCCGGCGGAGGCATATCTTATAAAGCATTGTCTGCAGCTATATTAGGAGGCTTCTGGGCAACAAGTTAACTTTGATAAATCATAGAATTTTTACAATGGAAATACCTTGCAGGAGGCTAGACAGCTTGTTATAAATTTATTGCGGGTTCGTGAGGTTGATGAGCCCAGCAAATATCTTGGCCTTTCGGCGGTGGTTAGTCGAAGTAAAAAGGAAGTCTTTAATTATGCAGTTGATAAAGTATGGTAACGAATGCAAGGATGGAAGCACAAACTCTTGTCCAGGGCAGGGAAAGAGGAATTGCTCAAAACAGTTATGCAATCTATTCGCAATTATTTGATGACTATGTTTTTATTGCCTATCAGTACCTATACAACCATTGAGCAAGCGATGAATCATTTCTGGTGGAAAGGAGGGGGTGATACTGGCTCGGGTATCCACCAGTTTTCATGGAAAAACATTTGCTGGCGTAAAAATGAAGGAGGGATGGGATTTAAGCTACTACACGAGTTCAATCTAGCAATGCTTGCAAAGAGTGGCTAGAACATTCTTTCTCGACCAGAATCGTTGGTCAGTCATCTCATAAAAGCTATTTATTTTCCAACATCTGATTTTATACATGCACAGTTGGGTAAGAATCCAAACTACATATGGCGCTCTTTGCTGGCTGGACAACAATTTTGAAGGATGGGTATTTCCGGAAAATAAAAGATGGCAGAGATACGTTGGTGTATGGCACTCCATGGCTCTTAGATCCAAATTATCCGTGCATTTTATCGCCTAACAATATAGGCATTGAAGATGTTTGTGTTGCAGATTTAATACTTGATAATCCACGAAGATGGGATACAAAATCATTGTTGTAACTTTTTAGTAACCAGGAGGTACAGTTAATTCAGCAATTTCCTTTGAGTTTTAGACAGTCTTGTGATAGTTGGTGTTGGCGATATGATGCAAAAGGGGTGTATACAGTCCGCAGTGGCTATAAACTTCTACATGCTCGGAATCAGTTACCGCCACGGCTTCATTCTGGAATTTGATGGCAGGTATGGGGGCTGAACATACCACCTAAAATCAAGAACTTCTTATGGCACGCGCTACTGAATATGCTTCCAGTTTATGCCGTGATGCGTGCTCGCCAAATGGATACTCCACTTTTTTGTCCAACATGCACGCAGGATGTGGAAACTTTGCTGCACAGTTTGATTTTGTCTCCTTTTGCCAGAGATGTTTGGATGACGTCGTTAGTAGGATGGTGGGCTTCTGTCAATGGTATGGCAGACTGGTTTGAGACATTAATGGACATTGTAATACTCAACAACTAGAGGAGGCTTGTGTTGTTGTTTGGAAACTGTGTAATGAAAGGAAAAAGCTGGTTTGGGAACAAAAAGTAACTGATGTGGTTGCCTTGGTTCGAAAAGCTCAAATGTTTCTTCATGCATGGTAATCTGCCAATAATGGGGCCGCTAACTCTTGTGTGGCTGTTGACAGCAGTTGGGTAGTGCATTGGATATTGCCAGAGGTGGGTTTTAAGTGTAATGTTGATGCAAGTTATAATCCAACGATTGGGATGGCTGGGGTAGGTTGGCTTATTAGAGACAATTCTGGTAGGTGTGTGGGTGGTAAATTTCAGCAGCTTGGTAGGGTGGCTGGTGTGTTATTTGCAGAAACGCTTGGAATAAAGGAAGCATTGAGCTAGCTCAAGGCCCAGTACCAGCAGGCTCCGTTGATAGTGGAGAGTGATAGCCAATTGGCTATTCAAGCGATAAACACAAGTGGCCATGATTTTTCTTATTTTCGTTCTATAATTCTTGATTGTAAAACTCTTGCTGAAGAGTTTCATTCTTTGTCATTTTCTTTTGCTAGAAGATCAGCGAATCAGACGGCACATTCGTTAGCTCAGGCTGCCGGTTCTACGACTGATTCGATGAAGTGGTCTACAAACTACCCGCTCTTTATTCATGATGTAATTTTGATGGATGCTAATAATAATTAAGCCATCTTTCCGGTCAAAAAAATATTAGTTATTACGTAACAGAAAGCCTTGCAGTGTACATATATATAACTGACTGAATATATAAATTCACCTCTAAATTTTACAACTTTAACATTTGTGATATTCTGAATTTTGCGGATGATCTATATCATGCCTTTAAACTTGTATGGTAATGCTACACACCTTTCGACATCAATATTAACAATTTTTTAATGTCTTTGGCTTTTATCTGAAAAATAAACTTGATATGTAGTTAGCATGACTTTTGAAATAAAAATTTTCATAACGTTCAATTTTTAATGAGTATTTAATTGATCTACTTTTGCAAGTTGAGGTATTCAATAAAATAATTTTTAAAATTGAAGTATTTAATATATGTAAATTTATAAATTGAAGTATTTAATAAGTCAGTGTAAATGTTGAGGGTGAATTTACGTATTTGCCCATATATAATTTAACTCTCGAACTTTCAAAAATATTCTTATAGCTCCACTATATGTGAAACTGACCTTGCAGCTTCATGAACTTCAATTTAACCTCATAGCATTTAAATTTTACTTTTTCTATCACATGGCAAAAAGTACCCAACCTTTATACTTAAGCCACATTATTAGTTTGGAATAGAAATTTAACAGACGCTATAATTATAATTATAAAATAAGCTCATAATCTGAGATAAAAGGAAGTTATAACTATCATTACCAACTCGTAAATCTGATATGAATTTGGAATTGCGTGCTCATAATCTAAATTCAAAGCTATGTGCTCATAATCTATATTTAGAGCTGTGTGCTCATAAATCTATTATCTGGAGCTATAAGTTGAAATCTGTACCTAGAGCTACGCGCTCAAAATCTGATTTGAAAGCTAGCTAGATAAATTCGATATCTGAAATCTGTTATCTGATAACACGAGGGCGAGTTTGATTTGACAAGTCAAATAATCTGACAATCATCTGTATCATATTTCTGAAATATATCTCTATAGTATCGTATCTATGATTAATGCCTTGAATGACTATGATCTAAGTTTCTGTTAATGGAAATGATGTGATATCTGCACATTGTTGCTGTGAATGATTTGATGAATGACTATTATTATCTGATAATTGTTTATGTCAGGCATTGATGGCCCGAGGGGTTAGAGATGTTTGGATTATTGGGAGTGCACTATGTGCTTTATTTGAGATGCTTATGATATGCTATGTTATTCCAAATAATCATTTATGATGATTTTTACTCACTCAGTGTCATCTCATATAAAATGCTAATGTTTTTTTTTTAGATTTTGGCTGTAGGAGGCATTAGCAATCAAAATTCCATATGTTCAGACTGGCAAAAATGGAACTAAGGTGGGGAACAATTGTGTCTGCATATGTTACCTCCTCAATTTTGTATACACGTATTAAGGGAACTTGTACTCCATATAGTCCACCATGTAAAAGTTATATTTTTACTATGTGTTGTCATGCACATATATTTGTATAATGACAGTATGTAAGAAGTTAAGAAATTTTCTTATACTGGTTTCCTCTGCTCAGTACATGGTGTGACCTATACCTCTGTTAATAACTTTGTATGATATGTTATGTAGCATCTTTGCACTATTTATCCCTGTATATATGATGTTAGGATGTTACAGTTTTGCTATATAGAAACTTCATAAAGTATTATCGAGTTGCTGTTGTTCGAGAACTTTTTTACCTAGCCTATGCTTTCAATTGAGCATTAACCATTTAAAAAAAAAAAAGCGATGATAAAAAAAATTGATTACAAAATCTAGATGATAATAAATATTGGATTAATTAGTGCAACTTTAGAATTCAAACAAAATTTAACTGACACTAACTTTCCTATCACAAAATATACATTAAAATAATTAATTAAATTGTAAAACTTGAAAAGAATATAAAATTCAATTATTATAATTGAAGAATTCAATCAAGCTCTCGTCTTTATATTTCAAGATAAGAGCATAAAGAGCCATGAAGATAAAACTATAAGAAGTTGATTGTGAATCTTTATATATATAAAGAAAAAAATAAAAAAGTAAAATAATAATTATCTATATGTATATGTATTAACTATATCTAAATAAATTTTTAAAAAATAATGATCACTTATATATACGATGAGGAGGTGAGTAAGTTTACTCACAGTTATAGCTCCAACAGCGGCTAGAGTTTGAAATATAAGAGATGGGGTTGTTTTTAGTGTCGTTTATAAGTTGTTTGACGACTTTTGTTCAACTGTATCTGCACATACATATATATAAATACAGATTGTCATTATTATGTTTTTGTTAGAGAGTAATGCAAAGTATCTCTGCACGTTATCTATTTTTAGTTAGTGATATTAATTTTCTGTTTTAATGAGTCAATATTTGTTATTTGATTCCCTATTTTCTTGTTGACGTGAGATAATTTGTGTCCACGTAATTTGGGATTTGGTTATGCTGTGATTGTATTTAAAGAGCATTTGATGAATGGAAATGTATCCCATTCTTCTCTCACATTTTCTGTGCACACCAGCAGTTTGCTGAAATTCCTCTTAGTTCTTTTTATTTTTTTTTCAGCAACTCTGTTCTACTCTGTTTTTCTAACATCTGGTATCAGAGCCCGGGTTATACTCCGAGGAATTAATCTGTTTTACTAACAGGTCCCAGGTTCCCTTCCAGATGGCTTGTAATTCAGTGGGAATTAATCTCTCACAACCTTCTGTTCCAATTCTTCGAGGAATCGCCAACTATGATATTTGGAGTATCAAAATGAAAACTCTTTTTCTCTCCCAAGAGTTATGGGATTTCGTAGAGAATGGCTACAACGAAAGAGCATCTGCAGAAACTCTTAAAGAATTACTGAAGAAAGATAATAAAGCTCTTTTCCTCATCCAACAAGCTGTAGATGATGCTATTTTCCCGAGAATTTCTGCTGCAACAAAAGCGAAAGCAGCATGGGATATACTCCGGAATAACTACCAAGGTGTAGAGAAGGTAGTTACAGTAAAGCTGCAGACACTTCGTAGAAAGTTTGATTGCTTTGTTATGAAGGATGGTGAGTCCATGCATGAATACTTCAACAGAGTTATGGAAGTTGTAAACCAAATGCGAAAGTACGGGGAGGAGTTGTCAGATCAAAAGGTTGTGGAGAAGATTTTGAGGAGTTTGCCCAGAAAATACGAATCTGCCGTTGCTGCAATCGAAGAATCGAAGGATTTAAGTATCCTGTCTATTGATGAGTTGATGGGTTCTTTACAATCCCATGAAGACAGGCATCGTGGTTACGAAGAAGGTGACACAGAAAAAGTTTTTCACACTAAATTGCAGCTATCTAAAGAAGCAGAGAATAATGGCAATAGCCATAGCAGTCGTGGTGGACATTCTTCACGAGGAAGAAGAGGAGGCAGAGGTTACAGAGGGGGACGAGCCGGTGGCCAGAGTCAGAATCACAACACTGAAAGTAATAAAGGTGAAACTCGTTTCCGTAATTTTACATGTTATAATTGCGGGAAACAAGGTCACATAGCAAAGAATTGCCGGCTAAAAGGAAATCAGGCTAATCTAGTTGAGCAAGAAAATAATGATGAATGTGAGAGTTTATTTCTTGCTGCTTTTGCTACCAGAGAATGTGATTCTAATGTGTGGTATATGGATAGTGGTAGCAGTAAGCACGTGACTGCTAATCTGGAGGCTTTTGTTAGTGTGGATAAGTCCTTCAAATCCAACATTAAAACAGCAGATGGAACGGTTCATCAAGTTCATGGTAAAGGGATCGTGAAGTTGAATGATTGTGAGATTAGAGATGTTCTATATGTGCCTGATTTGGATTCAAGCCTTTTGAGTGTTGGTCAATTTATGAGAAAAGGGTATTCACTCCTTTTTGAAGATTTCTCTTGCACTGTGTTTTCAGATAAAACAAAAAAGAATATGTTATTTCGCGTTCCAATGAGCGAAAATAATATATTTCCACTTGATTTTGATGACCAACAAAAAGCATTAGCAGTGTCATTGGAAGATGATGATTGGTTGTGGCATCACAGGTATGGACATTTAAACTTTAACAGCTTGAGTTTAATGTCTAAAAATAATTTGGTGGATGGATTACCTGTCATAAATTCTGTTGGTGACGTGTGTGAAAGTTGTGTGATTGGGAAACATCATAGAGACTCTTTTCCCAAGGGCAAAAGCAGGAGAGCTTCTGAAACAGCTGAACTTATACATGCCGATGTTTGCGGTCCAATGCGCACTTTGTCTCTTAATGGCAGCAGGTACTTTATTGTCTTTGTTGATGATTATAGCCGAATGACTTGGGTTTTCTTTCTTAAAGAAAAATCAGAGACGCTGTCAACATTCAAGAAATTTAAAAGCTTGATCGAAAAACAAAGCGCAATGCAGTAAAGATCTTGCGAACAGATCATGGAGGTGAATTTGTCTCTGCAGAATTTGACAAATTCTGTGAAGATCTTGGAATTCAGAGGCAGCTTACAGCCAGTTATACTCCCCAACAGAATGGTGTGGCAGAGAGGAAAAACAGAAGTCTTGTGGAGATGGCCAAGAGTATGTTGAAAGCCAAAAGTCTTCCAAAAAGCTTTTGGGCAGAAGCCATTCATACTGCTGCCTATATTTTGAACCGAAGTTCTACATCAGCCCTATCAAATCAAACACCTTTTGAGGCTTGGAATGGGTGGAAACCAAAGGTAAAACACTTTAAAATCTTTGGTTGTGTTGCTTATGTGTTGGTGGCATCTCAAAAGAGAGGAAAACTTGATGAAAACAGTGTGAAATGCATATTTGTGGGGTACAGTATGGAAACTAAAGGGTATCGCTTCTATGATCCTCTTTCAAAAAAATTGCTAATAAGTCGTGATGTTGTTTTTGATGAGAAAAGTGTATGGATTTGGAGTGAGGTGCAGCCAGGAGTAAATGTATTTCCAAATGATGAGGATTTTGTCCCTGAACAAATTCAAAATGAAGGCAACAATGGTGGTTCAGATTCTTCTTTCTCAAATACTCCTATTTCCAGTCCTTCTAGTTCAACATCATCGTCTTCAACAAGTACCCCTCCACGGAAATGGAGATCTCTACAAGAGATTTATGGACAACTTGATGAATGTCATCTTGTGGTCTATCAAGAACCAAGCAAGTTTGAAGAAGCAGCAAAAATTGCAGAATGGCAAAATGCAATGGATGAGGAGATGAATGCATTAGAAAAAAACAAAACATGGGAGTTGGTTGACTTGCCATTCGGTAAAGAAGTAGTGGGGCTGAAATGGGTGTACAAGCTGAAATACAGGCCAGATGGGTCTATTCAGAGATACAAAGCTCGGTTAGTCGCACTTGGATACATGCAGCGTGAAGGCATTGATTTTGAAGAAACGTTCTCTCCAGTAGCAAGGTTTGACACGATTCGAACTACTCTTGCTATTGCTGCTTATTTTAACTGGAAAGTTTTTCAGTTTGATGTAAAATCAGCCTTTTTAAATGGTATTTTGGAAGAAGAAGTGTATGTGCAGCAACCTAAGGGCTATGAAATTGTTGGTGAAGAAAAGAAAGTGTACAAATTAAAGAAAGCTCTCTACGGCCTCAAGCAAGCACCGAGGGCCTGGTATGGGAGGATTGACGCACATTTTTATAAAAATGGCTTCCAAAAGAGTGCAAGCGAGCCCACGTTGTATGTTAAGAGAAAAGCAGACAATGAGGTATTGATCATTTGCCTTTATGTGGATGACTTAATCTATACAGGAAATAGCATTGAGTTATTCAATGAATTTAAGAAGATTATGGTGACTGAATTTGATATGACTGATTTGGGCTTGATGAGTTATTTTTTGGGATTGGAAGGGAGCCAGTGTAAGGCTGGAATTTTCATTTCACAACAAAAATATGTGAATGATATCCTTTCTAAATATAATATGAAAGATTGCAATTCAGTCACAACTCCAATGATCACAAACCATAAATATTGCTTGGATGATGGAGAAGAGAAAGTAGATTCTCAGTTATATCGGAGTTTGGTGGGAAGTCTGCTTTATTTAACGAATAGTCGTCCGGATATTTTGCAAGCAACCAGTCTCCTTTCAAGGTTTATGCAGAGTCCAAGCAAGGTTCACTTTGGTGTTGCGAAAAGAGTTTTAAGATACTTGAAGGGAACCTCTTCTCATGGGTTGTTCTATGTTAGCTCAGAAAATTTTAAACTGTATGGTTTTTCTGACAGTGATTGGGCAGGTTCTTTGGATGACCGTAAAAGTACTACAGGATATTTGTTCTTGCTTGGGTCTAGTGCCATATCCTGGAGCTCAAGAAAACAACCATCTATAGCTTTGTCGTCTTCGGAAGCCGAATATATGGCTGTCACTGCAGCAGCTTGTCAAGCAGTTTGGCTCAGACGAATTTTGCAAGATATGAAGATTGAGCAGAAAGAAGCAACAATCATTTTTTGTGATAATCAGTCCACAATTTCGATGGCGAAAAATCCAGTTCATCACCAAAGAACAAGACACATTGATATTCGCCATCATTTTATAAGAGAGCAAGTTGGAGAAGGAAGTATTCAGCTAGAGTTTTGCAATACAAGAGAGCAAGTAGCTGATTTGTTTACAAAGGCTCTTACTTTTGAGAAGTTTGCATATCTCAGAGACAAGCTAGGAGTTATGGATTTTTGCATTAAGGAGGAGTATGTTAGAGAGTAATGCAAAGTATCTCTGCACGTTATCTATTTTTAGTTAGTGATATTAATTTTCTGTTTTAATAAGTCAATATTTGTTATTTGATTCCCTATTTTCTTGTTGACGTGAGATAATTTGTGTCCACGTAATTTGGGATTTGGTTATGCTGTGATTGTATTTAAAGAGCATTTGATGAATGGAAATGTATCTCATTCTTCTCTCACATTTTCTGTGCACACCAGCAGTTTGCTGAAATTCCTCTTAGTTCTTTTTATTTTTTTTCAGCAACTCTGTTCTACTCTGTTTTTCTAACAGTTTTAGCCTTTTATATACATACAAGCAAGGGATATAAATCCTGCAACAAAAACCATGTGATCCCAAAAAAATAACACAGTTAGAATGCATAGAAGGAAATTAATACCAGATGATCTGCTAGCTTTTAGTGATTGTAATCGATCTAGCATCTCAGCAAGGCCTCACAATTGGCAATAGAAAATCCTTAGGTATTAAATTATCAGCCTGCAAAAGATAAAAATGATAAATTAATATCTTTAGAATGGATTTTTCTGAGTTGAGTAGCCAAAATAAGAACCATGGTTATAAAATTTTAGTGTTAACTGCAACTCTGAGTCGCTTGTTAGATTTTAGAGTTTGTAAGTTAGAGTTTTAGTTAGATTAGTTTTTCAAAAATTTATCTATATTAAATAGTAATTATTAAATAAAAAATTACTTGAATTGGCCAATTAGCCAATCAAAATATATAAAAATAAGAAAAAAAATATCAAATTTTATAGAAAAAGAAAAATATAATATTGAACAAAGAGAACGCTTTAAATTTTCTCTTTGTTTCAGCTTTCACATAGATATAGAGATATGTTATTCGAAATTACAAGTTGATTATAATTATTTTTTAATTATTAGTTTATGGATATTAAATTAGTTTTTCTTAAACTAAATCTTCAAGGACATGCAACAAAATAAAAAAATATTAAGAATTAAATATGGTGATAAAATTAATTTAAATAGTAATTATTATTATTATCATATTTTGTTTGGAAAATAATTAGACTTAAAAAGAAAAAAATTTGCTTCATAGTCCTTAATAAAAATGGAAAAAAGAAAATAGGTATAGATTGTGAAATATGATAGAAATATGATACAAGGCAATTTTGAGATTTCAAAAAGTAGCCATGGATAGTATGGAAATCAAAATTTTTAACCTCTCCAACTCTCTAATTTAATGGGTTGATAATTTTTTTTTTATCAGCAAAATTAATTTGTTTTATTATATTAAAGCATACTAGGAAAAAATTTAACTTATCTAAATAATCTAACTCGAGCCAATAGACTCTCCAAAACACTCGAACCTAACTTGGACAATTTAATGAAAAAACCTGATAAAAAAAAACAGATCAAACCCAAAAAGAACATCCATGAGATCTCTTCTTTAGATAAGAAGAGAGAATTAATTTCAACCCCTTAAATAATCATTTAAAAATTGCTCAAAAATCTTACTGGAATAACACGTAAGGAAAGTACCATGACCAAGTTATATTCCATAAAATTGAATCCTTATAAATAATTGATATTTTTGTTTATGTTAAATTTTTAAATATATTTTCAATTATCCCCCACCAAAATTTTTATTTACATCAAACAAATTGTCACGAGAAATAATTAAGTGATCAGCTAATGCATGAAACAAACTTAGAAACCAAAAAATGGTTGGTGTCATTTCAGTTCTTTACTTTCAGTTTCAGTTTTTATATAATAAAAAGTTGTATACAAAGAAATAAGTTGAGAAAATAAGCAAAAATAACCAAATTACTAGGCATAATGCAATAATGTATATAGGGAAGTGATGTTCGATTCGAACCATTTTTTTTTTCTCCAGCAAGAAAGAGTTCTAACCCAATTACTGAACCTAGAAACAGCTCCATCAATGAACCCAAAAAAATATTAAATAACCACTTACGAGTGACAAATATTAACTATCGAACTGATACGAACAACTAGACCAAACACACTTTCAAGTATAAAAACAGAGGTCAGAGGTCAACAACACCTTAAATCAAGCTAAATATTGTAGACCTAAACCAACTAACAAGAGAAACAATTAACCCAATTAAGCTCTATCAAAGAACCCAAGAAAATTATCAATAGAAAATAAAAGAAAAACATGATTTTGATTGCATTTCGAATTATCAATAAAAGATAAAAGAAAAAAAAAGTCCACTCCCTAATAGAAAAACTCACAAAAAAAATTCCAAAAAAAAAAAAATCAAATCAAAAAATAAAAATTATTCTTTGACAATCGAAACATAAAAATAAAAATAAGAAATATGAACCATGCCAAACAAAAGAGATCTTGTAGTACTCACTGATGAGGCCCTATCGATTAGTATTTCATATATATATAAGATAATTAACTTTTTGACAGCAACAAGCTTTTTTAGGGATGAAACATAACCTGAAAGATGAGAAAACAGGCATACACCTCCTTAACCTCGCCCTTGTGTGCCTTGTGCCTACAGTTTTATATATGTAGCTATCTTTCTTCTTTCTATTATGTCAGGAACTACCATACAATCAACAATTTGCATGACATCATTTATTTTAACACTATCAGCTTACATAATTAATGCAAAATAGCATATGAACCGTGATTTTACTTCATGTCAGCTAATTCTCTTTTCCTTCAGGCATTATCCCAAGCCGACAGCCTCACTTTGGTCGCTTTCGGTTTGGGAACATAATATCATCCATGCTTTCTTTTATACGATTCCCCACTTTTTGTATGTTTCTCGCCACCCCTGCTGCAACCAGGCTTGCATTCCTTGTATATCTGCATTTTAGCATGAAACCCAGATATTTGATTTTATATATCCATCAACAACAGATATGCACATGTATAATTAAATAGTAATTGAAAGCATTTGCTTGCCTCCTCAGGAAATCATCTCCTGCAGAATCGGCTGGTTTACGTGTTTGAGCCTGAGGACGCTCTCGGCCATCTTACGTAAAACAATTGATAAAAATTAAACAATAAGCAGAAATATAAGAAAAATCCCATTTGAAGATCAGAGAACAATGAACACATTGTTACCATCTTTAGACGTAATTGCATAATGTCTTGCAATGATGAAAAATCAGGAAATGCAAGGAGGCAATGGTTTAACTTTAGGGCCAATAAACAAAATTACTTGAGAAAAAAGATAAGAGGCAATAAGCTGTAATATCTTTTGCTTTATGTTGTAAATATCCTAATGAAAGTAATTCGTTGTTCTTAATACAATGGACAAGTATCAACAAAATCCTCGCCTGAATAAAGGGTTTGAATTTGCTGTGAAAAGACTTGGATTACTAAATGAAAAATCCTGAATAGTAACACTTGTTACAATTTTTTAATTTTTATCAACCAATGCTAAACTCCTTTTTTTTTTTTTTGGGGAAAGGTGCCTATGCTTACTTTGTCATTACAATCATGGATTTACATGGTAGGTTGCAATGTGACATCATGCCAATAGATCATTTTGAATCTTTTATATTTAAACAGAAAAAATTATAACAAATAAAACATAAGTCCAAAAATTATAAATAAAATAGTAAACACTTTTCTTATAAAACATACTTTAATTTTTAGGAGAAACTTAGATTTTATGTACTATAAATTTTTGAAGTTTAAAGAAAAAAAAGGAGTGAAAGTGAGCTAGCAGCATGATGCCACATGGCAAAAGTACCCATAAGGAGTGGAGATGAGCTAGCGGCATGAGGCCACATGGCAAAAGTACCCATCCCTTTATGCTAAACAGCATTGTCAGCAATTTTGTATAGAAATCTAATAGAAGCCACAATCGTAATGACAAAATAAGTTCAATGTATTGATAAAATTAAAACAATTGGCTAAAACTGCAAAAAGTGTTAAAATTCAGAATTTTTTTGTCATCCCTAAGCAGAGAAATCAACGAATAGTTCCAACTTTTACAATTTTGCAATGAACTGCCTTTAATGTGTAACCTTCTAGTCCGGACATCGGAGTCATGCTTGGAGTTGAGACCTACTGGAATATGCTTAAACTAATTTCTGTGCTTGACTATATACTTACAGGGACATACTTTCTTAAAGAGGAGGGTGGAGGAGAGAGAGAGAGAATCTGCTGAGTACCTTTTCATCTGTTAAAGAGTATTTCTAAAGAAATTGATCGGATCCTTAGCTGGTTTGGACATTGTCATTGCATGGATAGTAGCAAAATGACAATAAGAGACCTCATTCTGAGATTTACAGGGGAGAACGCCCCACCGAATATCTTTCCATCACATTACAAAGACATTAAATGTACACATCATATATATGCCCAACATACATCTATCCACATTTATATTTATATACGTGAAACAGATTGTCCCAGCACATAAGCACAGAAGCTCACTGTTGCTATGTCTCCTGCTGTCATTCATCAAAAGCAGATGTGACAATCTATTGTATTGAGAAATGTGTCAGACAGGGATTTAACTGAAATCAACATGCAATAAGGCATAGCATAAACCATGGTGGTTTCCTTACCTTCTTTACCATGAACACGAGCGGGAGCAGATGCACTATCAGCAATATGAACTCTTTTTCTATGATCCAATAAAACTGCAGCCCTTTTGTCCGCAATAAACTAGGGATAAGAACAGAACAAAATTTATAACATCATGCCCAAACCAGATAGCCAACTTGACAAAGTGAAAGTAAATTTAAAAATGCAACAAGTTACACCAAAGATGCAACAAACTCTATTCAGTAGCATGATTTATTTTGGAAGACAATAATATAAATTTTGCAGCCTTATAGATGTAGTTAATTGTTTAAATAAACCCACCCAATCAATCACCATATCTCTCCAAGCAGAATAAAAAACTATAAGTGAAAATAGGTTTTAAGAAAAATAATGTGCTTAATGAACGACTCACAAACAGGTTAAAATACTCGATTCTAGTTGTTTGCAAGCTTAAATGAATGGATTGGAATAAAAAGGAAAAGCTTTATCTTGTTTAATAGATGAAGGAACACGAAGGTGCATCCAATTTGATTAAGTGGAGAGGCTAGTTTATGTTCGCTTAGCTACTCAATTGAAACTCAATGAATAATCACAGTCAGTTATCAAAATTGGTCTTTTAGCAATAAATGAAGTAGAAGGTTGTCTTTATGTCAAACCACGAAATTGAATTTCTTTTCACACTAACGCCATACAAATAAAAAAGGAACTACTAATACTAGATAATCATTATAAATACTAGTATATGAAGCAGGAAAAACAAACCAAAGGTAGCATAGATGTTATGTATTACACATTGACCATAAATCAAATAAAAAGACGCCTTTGAGGCCATATGACTTTAGTGCACAGACTAACTAATACAATAGTTTACTAATATATATATATATATATATATATATAGAGAGAGAGAGAGAGAGAGAGAGAGAGAGAGAGAGAGAGAGAGAAGACAACGCTACTTTTGCATTAATTTAATGTAAAAAATTATTAAAAATATATAAATATTCTAAGGTTTAGTTTGTATTGGAGCATTAAGCCCAATATCTTTCAGATCAAACAAGCTTGACAATGAAGATTTAGTTTGGTTTAGCCTTAAGCTCGAGTAAAATTAAGTTATCAAACTTGGACATTTACTCAGCTCAGCTTGATTTACATTTCTAGGTGACAAATGGCTGCACTCTGTCCATTGAACCAAGCTATGGAAGTCAAAAGCAAATTCCTCAATGAAATTAAAATCATAGAAGCTCACCAGAAAACAAAAGTATATCTGTGCACGTGCATGCACACACCACACACACACACACACACACACACACACACACATACACAGAGAGAGAGAGAGAGAGAGAGAGAGAGAGAGAGAGACCTCAAGGCCAACACAAAGTGGCAGTTGAGATGTTGTCACTTGCTTATCCATAGACTGATCTTTAATGAGATATACCGAGTTCCCAGCACAAGCATAATAAAAATCCTTAGGACCCAATCCCCTTGCAGAAGATACAATCTCATAATCTTTGATAATGTCACTGGGAACTGATCATCAAAATCATGTATTAGTACGTTCCAAAAGATATTTCTGTAGAACATTCACAAACAAGATGAAGGAATTTTACTACCAAAGCCTAACAAGATATCAAATGAGACCAACCTTCTCTCATACTGAGAAGGGAGAGGTAAGTGATTGAAAATCCTTGCACAACAAACAAGCATTGCACCATATTGCAAACAAGCATACAATACATTTGCAGTCATATGCACAATGGACCTAGTGTAGTTGATATTGAGTTAACATTTTTCTTGTAGGTAGTTAGCATATCATCAAAACGAATTACATTGGCATCTTCTCAAAGAGAAAGAGCTAATGCAACACCAACAATCTGAGGAAGATTTTGGGTATTACTGAAAACCAACATCATAGAAACTATGAAGACTAATTAATCAAATATATGCATGGGGATGGGGTTGAAATAGTGTGGCAAGGACATAGGATCAATGAGTCATCTATTGAACAAGAATCTTTCTTTCTATCTTGGTTCCTTGATTTACCAATTTTGATTAAAAGAAAGAAAAAGAATAAGAGCTGGTTAGAGAAGAGGTTTTGGCCCTCATTCTGTACTCATAAACTGACTGACCTTTTTTATTAACCTAATAATGCTGTAAGACTAAACCAACGACACAACGGGATCACCACAACTTAAAACAACCAAACACTAACAAAGAAACAAAGTAACTATTATTATCCACATATTGCACTCATGGACCCTGCAACTAAATTGAAAAAGGACCTTAAATTTTAGAGAACCATAAACATGGCCATCCACAGGACCCTTTTCCTCAAGGATAAAACCTTGGAAACAGAAAAGGAAATCAGTTATTTAATCCAATTAACTAAGGCTTAGTATTGGTTGCATCAGCGTGGTATTCGCCAACCTCCATTTCCATGTTCCATATGCCTTCAATTGGAAAAGAAGCTTTCTACAATGATTCCCCACAGGAGACACTCATTGCAATAGTAAAATGAGCCATTTTCTTCAAACCACAAGACTTTGCTGCAGACACGAGGACTTCCTTATTCTTAAGGCCACTAAGGGTAATCCTTGGCACTACCCATGACAAATTAAAGAATTCCTAATCCAAGATAAAAGCATTAAATTTTTAAAATAGGAAATCAATAGAACATTCTGCAAAAGTTGCAAACTTCACAGTAACCAAATTAAGGCACTGGATACTACTAGCAGGAGAATCGCATCAAACAGCCAATCAAGGCACTGGATACTACTAGTAAGTATAAATTAGTAACCAAATTAAGCAAACCATAATTGAAGATTTCATTTACGCTTATCTTCTCAAGAACCAAATGGGAAATAAGAGAGAGAGAGAGAGAAAGACCTCGATGAACAGTATGAGGGATGCCGATGCATCGAGGATTGTTGCCGTTAGATTTAAGAGCAGAAGAGTAATAGAGAAATCCTTTACATACTGTTCCTTTGCAAGCTCCTCCACCTCTAGCTTCGGTTTGATTTTGACATTTTCCAGCTTTCTCGTCTCCTGCGCCTCTCCCTCTCCCTCTACGTTCCTCTTTACTCCTATCCATGAATCTACATTTTCATTCTCTGTTTCTCTATTATTTCAATTGGGAATGATGCTCCCACCAACGCTCTTCACAGTATCCAATTAGGTGGGGGTGGCCATATTGCATTTTTCGGGAATCGCGGGTTGGAACCAGTGGGAACCGGAACCGGTCTACAGTCCGGTTCTGGTTCCACCATTTCTGGAACATGAACCGACGGTTCTAAGAACCGGTCAGAATCGATGATTTTTTCAGCCGATTAGAAATGAATGTCCAAAGCAGATTTTGTATTTTATGTCAAACGGCTAGAATCGACGGTTCCACCGGTTTGAACCGTCGGTTCCAGCAGCTTTTTTTCAAATAGTTTTGTGAAATCTCCAAATTATTCATCCTAAGAACTATAAACAGCTACATAATGGCTGTTTTAAGGATATTTGTAGAAAAATAATTTTTTGATTTATTATAAATACTCCTTTCTATTTACAATTATCTCTATTCTCTCTACTCTATGTTATCTATATTATCCTCTATTCTACGATCTCTTCAATTTTCATTTATAAATTATTGTCCAAACATTGCAAAATAATTTCTTCAAAGTCCAATCTCCAATTATTTGTCCAAATTATTGTCAATTAATTTCTTCAAATTTCAATCTCTAATTATTCTCTCTAATTTTTTTCATTTAATTTTTCAAGTTACATATTATTTTCCTATAATGGCAAGTAGAGGAAACTCAAGTTCCGCTAAGGGCAAGAGAAAGGTCGGAGAAATACAATATTCATCTATCCCTACAAACGATATCTTCAATTTCGCTCCCGACCAATATAATCTTGAGAGATATTCAAATGAAAAATTGGAAATTCCAACTCAAGAATCAAAATCTTGAGGGATAGACTTTTTGTTTAAAAAAATAAATTAAGTTCAAGCGTTTTTTTTTTTTTAATAAATTAAGTTCAAGCATGTTTTAATTTTTTAAGGGTATTTTTTTTTAGAAATTATTTCACAAATTTTTAAATTTAAATTTTGAAGAAAAAATGTTCTCTACTTTTTTATTTTACAATTATGCGATTCGCCGGAAAATTGATCGGAGAACCAGCCGGAACCGTCGGTTTTGGAACCATTAAGAAACCGAAACCAGAACTATAACCGTTTAGTTCCAGACCGTAACCGAAACTGTCAATTTCCAATTCGATCCCGGTTCCAAATTTTTGGAACTGAAACCGGCGGTTCTGGAACCATAGCCACCCCTACAATTAGGTACAAAAATAAGATTATTTACAAAAGAGGTAATGTTAATTTTAATGCTCGAATTTGACATTTTTTTTCTATTTTTGTGTATGAATGGAAAATTGTGACAATTGAGTATCCAAACTTATAATTTTTTTTCATTTTGGTGTCCCCTGATAAGATGGACTACTGAAAAATCTAATGAAACTTAATGGGACCCACAAACACCTACGTATCCGCTTATGTAACGCCCTGATTTTTCTGTGTCTAAAACAATAGTTTTACCGGTCTGTGAATAGTACCACCGGTCTGTGAATAGTACCATCAGCCCGGGAATAAGTATTATTTTGGTCCGGAAAAATTAGTATTTATGTTTTATATTTTATCTAACATTTTTGGAGCATGTATGCATGGTTTTTATGGGTAGAAAGTAAGTAAGGAATATTTTTGGAGAATTTAGATAATTAGTGAATAGTGAATTATGGTGTTATATTAAATTATTTTTATGGAGGAAATTTGAGGAATTATTTTTATGGAATAAATTAGAGAGTTTTGTGGAGATAAATAATATTTTGAAGGAATTTAATTGGAGAATATTTGGAGAAAAGACCAAAACACCCTCCAATTTGGAGAAAAGACCAAAATACCCTTTAGTTGCTTTATATGTCAACTCCTCAATTATTGAGCAACACTTTTTCTTTTCTTCTCCTCCATTTCCAACGCCAACTTCCTCTCTTCTTCTCTTCTTTGTTTTTTTTTTCACTTCTACTCACTAAATCCACCAAATTCACACCATTAAACTTGATTTAATTAATTAATCTTTGAGATTAAAGCTTGAGAAGTAATTTTTGGTGAATTCTTTCAAGAAATTTGGAGATTCTCTACTTGAGCCAAAGGTTGGAGAAACCTCTACCATGGAGTTAAGGCAAGTTAGGGCTTAGAAAGCTTTCATTTAAGCTTGCTAAAGCTTATTTTTAAGGTTAGTGTTCATAAACACACTTACCTTACTCGAATTTTTGACTTTGTGCCTTTATGCAATCATGTGTATATTTTGGGATTTTGTATGAAATGATTGATTTGTTGAATTTTGGTTGCAATAATATGCTCTTGGGTGATGTTTGATGAGTACTTATTATGTGGTAGACATTGCTACCTTGTACCTTTGTTGTTCATGTTCTTTTCATGGTTGAAGAAAACTGAAGTTGGGAAAAACGGGTTATTGAGTGAGATTAAGGACCATTTTTCGATCCTTTCTAGTTTCCATTTGTGTCTGAGTCCTTCATAAAAGTTGTAGGTCTCTCTCTTAGCTTTCCAACCCATCCTCTTGTGTCCAATTTGGAGATATATAGCTCAACTTATGGCTGAAACACCCAAACTGACTGTGTTATGACGGGTCACATGCATCATTGAATTGATTGCCCATTTTGACCACTATAATGGCAAGATTATGTTCTGAGTTCTTCATGAGAGTTGTTGCCCTGTGTCTTGAGACTTCTCTGGTTTTGGATTCAATTAATTTGAGTGTTTGGTTAAGGAGTAATTCAATAAACATTGGACTTGGTTCTACTGAATCAGGTCTGGACTGTTGGTCTGTGTTCTTAGCTTTTGTTTGCTACCTTGCAGATTGATCTGGGCTGTGATCCCTTCATAACATTTGTAGCATTTTGTCTTAGCTTTCTAATGAATCTAATTTCGTTCCATTTGGAGACCTATAACTCAAGTTATGTCTTAAAAACCCTGCAAAGGTCAAGGTTATTTTAATGCTGAAAATATCTTATGTCTTAAATCATAGGTTTATTTGGATAAGGGTATGTATGAAGCATGTGTGATGAAGTTCTCTTGATTATTTGTATATTTTAGGATTTATTTAACAAAACTAAGACAAGTTTGACTAGTGTTATTATGAATATGTTTAAATGGATATAAATGGGAAAAATTGTTGGAAATTTCGGGAAAGAGTGTGGAATTGGCTTAGATAATGCATGATGAGGGTTGAAATGAATACTTTGGTGCATAAGAGTTATGTTAGTATGCTTGATTGGAGAAGGAAATTTCTCCCCTTGGTTTTCATTAAGAGGTCAAACCACCTTAGGGTAATAATGCTTACTTAATTGTTTTATATATGTGAAATATGTATGAATATTTTGATAACTTTCATATGTTTAGAGTTTAAAAAAAAAATGGGTATTTAAGGTGTATGTGCTTTGAATTTTGAATAAGGAAAGTATGATTTTATATGATAAGAAATTTCTTATGATAAATTTTATTATGATTTTAAGAAAGTTTTAAAAGAAAAGGAATTTATGAGAAATTTCCTATATTAAGTAATTACGTACAAGTATGAAATTTTTATGAGTTAAGTTCTAAAGTAAGCTTACATTATGAATTTAAGAAGACTAAAGAATAAGACAAGTTTTATGAGAAGTGTTATGAATTAAGAATTAAAACAAGGATTTTGGGCTCTAATTACTTGGTGTGAATTTGATGCGTGATTTGAATTTATGTATGATGAGCATACTCGGCATCTAATGCCATTATGATAAGAAGCTATGATCATATGCTAGGCAAGTGGGTGTCTTATGTTAGGGCGGACGCGCTCTATATGTTATGAAAAGGTTGGCGACCTAAAGCCATTATGAATAAGTTATGAAAACCTATCTGCTTCTCTTTCTCCTAAGTGTATGCGAGCCCTTGGAAAATATTTTTAAGGCACTTGAATGAATGACAGTATATTATTTCAACAAACCTTAGTTTGGAAATTTATGATTATGTTATCAAATGAATTTTCAAAGCATAATATTTCGGTACATAGTTTTAAAAATAAATAGTATATGTATTGATATAATAAATGTTTAAGTAAAGGATTTATGGTATAAAAAAATTAAATTATTTATGTTATTAATTATAAGTTTATTTGATATTTCTTTTGCTATAAATGTAAATGTATGCTCTTTTGATGAAAATTTATGTTTTAAGTGTGTTGCCAGTGCAACATTGGTAAGTTTGTCATTTATGAGCACCACTGAGTTTTATACTCAGCGCGTTGATTTTTATCACGCGCAGGTTGAAGTCCGTGGTTGCTACTTGAAGATCAGAAGAGTAGCTTCAGACCAGAAGCGACTATTTTAGTAGTGGTAGAATTAGTTTGATGTACTTAAGAATCATTGCATGTATAATTATTACATTTTCAGATATTATGTTATTTGAATTATGACTTAAGCATGTAATGATAAATTATTTTGGTGTATATATTTGGAGATAAGCATGAGATTTTATTTAATGTTTGGATATAAAATATGTTTAAGATAGTTGGTATGATTAAGAACATAAGGACTTGATATATATATATAATGAATGCATTTAATTGATGATCATTAAAATGCTATTGAGGGTTTCTATAGTTATGAAGGTATAGAAGTGTTGTTGTATTGTTATGGTGATTACTGGAGTTTGCTGGGGGTTTAGAGTTTAAAATTGGGAGTGTTTTGTATTCACATGTTTGGCGAGCTCGGTTTTTAAAGGGAAACTCTTGCAGTTTTGCTGTAGGATTTTTCCTAAATTGTTTTCATAAGTTATATATATATATTTCAAAAACAAATTGAAAAAAATTACTCGCTAAACTTGTCGATACTTAATCACTTCTAATTCATAATCTGATTTTATGATTTATATGTTATGTTAGGACGGTGTCTCCAGCACCGAATGTGGCATCCGTCGTCGGGTCTCTTGGGGCTGGGCGGCGGGTGTTACAGCTAATGTGAACTGACTAATTTTATACGTAGGACGCCAACGTGGCAAAAGGGATGCCTACATGTCCCATTTGCCCTTATTTATTATCGCCCCAAACACAATTTTTTTCCAAATTCTAACGTAAATCGGGACTGAATGAAAGAAAGAGCGGCGCCTTCCCCCTTTCACAAACATCACTCTCTTCTCAAATTCTTCTTAAATTTTTAGCGTAATTTAAGAAAAAAAATCAATCAAATTGCTGAGAAAGGGAAAATAATATCACGTCGTTAGATTTAACATTGAGATTGCGCGGGATTGGAATGCTTCTCTTCAGCATTTCCGACAATGGGAACAAAAGTATTTCCCTAAATCTTTAACTTACAGCTTCTGTGTGTGGTTTAAACTTATAATTGAACATACTCTCCTTGCATTATTTGCGTTATTTGAAAAGGAAAACATGCTTTTTATGTCAAAGGAATAGTCGATAACTTTGATTGAAATTTCTATAAATAAATGATGTATTGCTCTTTCTTTTCTTTTGTTTTGAATGTGTAGTGATTACAGTTACATGCTTGAGATAAATTATGGTGGGATTTTCCTTAATGATGTGGCTGAGAGTGGTAAGGTATATGTGGGTGGTGATATAATGGACATTGTGGTAGATATAGATAACTTTTCAATGGAAGGCTTTAGAGATTGCATAAAAGGTGTAATGGGGAATAGGATAGTAGATAAAATATTCTTTAAACAACCACAATTGAATTTTTAGAAATATTTTTCTTTTTATTTTTCCACAATACCTTAATATAATTCGTGTAAATAATTAATATATTAATTGAATTTACGAGATGATGAAGAAAAAAATATTAAAATAATCAAACTTAAAATTTTTAATATAATACTTATTTATCCTATTCTAAAAGTTTAAGAAATTATTAATATAAGAAAAAAATATAGTTAAATTAATTTAACTAATGAGATCCCACAATCTAACTAGAAAAAGTTTGAATCCTCTCTTGTATTTCTTTTTTTTATTTAAAAAAAAAAAAAGGAAAACATAAATTCATCCTTGAAATGTAAATTTTTCAAATTTTTTCCCAACTTTTAGAATATAATTTGCTAATATTCGATGAAACACCGAACACTACAAATAATCAAGACAAGCCTTATGAAAAAGCTAGATGAAATGAATGGATCGGTTGAGCTTGCATAGAATTAAGGTCAAAGATTCTAGCCTGACCTCCTTGCTGACTCGGCCGATCCTGATTGCCTCGGTACACTTGCTAGCCAAGGATTTTTCTCATAAGAGAAATCATATTTAAGGATTAACAATAGATTATACTTAAATAAACATATCAATTCTTTCAAATAGAAGAGTAAAATACTACTATATAAACAACAGCTCACTTCCTCTCTATCTATTCAATAAACAACATTTTAAACATTCAACTGTAACATCTGTCTTGGTTAATGAACAATGACAAAAAATAAAAAAAAAAAAAATTCTCCTTTTTACCACTTACCTCACGTTCCATTATTAAGAGGGAGTTGGGAGGATGGAGATAAAAGTGGCATTAGGAGAAAATTACATAATTTTAATGCAAATAGCAGATTAACCATGACTTTTCTTCATCTCAGCTAATTCTCTTTTCCTTCAGGCATTATCCCAAACTGACGACCTCACTTCGGTCGCCTTCGGTATGGGAATAAGATATCATCTATGCTTTCTTTCACATAATTCCCCACTTTTTGCATGTTTCTCGCCACCCCTGATGCAACCAAGCTTGCATTCCTTGTATACCTGCAGCTTAGCATAACCCAAATATTTAATGTTATGTTCATCAACAAATATGTGCACATTGAATAATGATTTAAAGCATTTGCTTGCCTGCTCAGAAAATCATCTCCTGCAGAATGCCCTGGTTTATGTGTTCGAGGCTGAGGAAATTCTCTGCCATCTTAAAGAAAACAATGGATAAAAATTAAACGACATACAGAAATATAAGAGACATACCATTTGAAGACCAGAGAAGAATAAACACAATGTTAATGTCTATATACATAATTATATAACGTCTTAAAATGATGGAAAATCAAGCAAGGCAAGGGGGCAATGGTTTAACTTTAGGGCCCACAAACAAGATCATTTTAAGGCGGGGGAAAGAAAGATAGTAATAATAAGTTGTACCTTTTGCAGGAATACCTTATCCAATAGGTTGTAAATATTCTAATAAAAGTAATACGCCATGCCTAAGAAAATAGACATGCCTCAACAAAATCCTCGCCTCAAAAGGAAAAAAGGTTTGTATTGGCTATAAAAGTCACTGTAATAGGTAAAAATTATTTGGATTACTAAAATAACAAAGTAATGAGCAACCTATATGAGATAATATCTTGTCCTCAATCTTTTCCCCATATAGTACAATTTTAAAAGAGGCATTTACAGCAGCAAGTTCTGTTAAATTGCTAATAGTTAGAAGCAAAGCTACTCCACATCAATGATACATTAACCAAATCGAGAAGTTCAATTATGCTTTATTGACTAACAAAATATTTCTCAAATAGCAAAAATATTTCCATTTTGAATTAATCTCCTTTCAATCAATATAAAGGTTTATTCACTTGCTCCTGGAAGTAGCTATCGATAGCAATCACCTGATTCACTCTAAAACCTTTAACTTTCTAGTTCAGCAGATGAAAAGCCAGCCAAATGTTTCAAGTTTATTTTGAATGCTGGTTTATTTAGCAAATTATCAGCCAAATGGAATTAATTTTTATTCGACTTTCTTAACCATAGTCCAAAACAAGTTCAAGGCCATTATCCAGTTGCAACCTTGCTGAAGCAAGGCCCTAAGAAGAGACCCACGTAGTCCCAACTTTTGCAATGTTCTATTAACTGCCTTGTTTTTACAGCCCTCGAGTCCAGAAATTGGAGTCATGCTGGGATTTTGAGGCTTGCTGGAATATGCTTAAAAACTAATTTATCTGCTTCACTATCTAGTTCTAGGACACTATTTTTTTTTTTTTAAAGAGGGGGGGGGGGGGGGGGGGGGGGAGGGGGGGAGAAAGAATCTGCCAACTAATTGAGATATTTCATCTGGTTCAAAGTATTTCTAATGAAAGTGATTGGATCCTTGGATAAGATTCCAATGATGGTCGGAATATTATCCTTGCATGAATAATACGCAATGACAAGAAAGGCCCTCATCTCGAGATTGGAGGGGGGAGCCCCTCTAATTCTCATTCTCTTTCCATTGCATTACAAAGACATTAATGTACACACATTATGCATATGCACAAAATATATCAATCAACATTTATATTCATAATTATATTTATGTGGAACAGATTGTCCCTGCACATAGAACTACATGTTACAAAAGCACAGAAGCTCACACTGTCATTCAGCAAAAGCAGATGTGATAATCTACTGTACTGAGAAATATGTCTGACATGGATTTCACTGAAGTCAACATGCAATAAGATATAGCATAAACCATGGTGATTTCTTACCTTCTTTACTATGAACATGAGCCGGAGCAGATGCACTATCAGCATTAGCAACTCCTTCCACTATCAACTGCAAAAACTCAAAACTGTTCAGATTGCAACCTTTTTGTTCTTAAGAAACTAGGACAAAAACAGAACAAAAAGTATTACATCATGCCCAGAGCAGATAGCCAATTTGACACAGCCAGATTGAATTTAAAATGCATCATCAAAATGATTCACAAACTCTATTCAGTAGCATGACCCATTTTGGAACAACACAATCATATAAACATGCAGCCTCATAGATGCAGTTAATTGTTTAAACAGCCAAACCTAATCAATCCCCACCTGTCTCCAACCACAGGCCAATTACAGATAAAACAGGAATAACAAAATGATAAAAAAAAACATAAAAGCCTATAAATGAAAATGTGGTATAAGAAAAATATTTTGCTCATTGAACAACTCACAAACAGACTAAAAAAATTCGATTCTATTTGTTTGCAAACACAGATAAACAAGTTTGAACAAAAACTTGAGTTTGTTTAACAACACACAACAGGAGCATCCGACTTGAATACATTCATGGAAAGGCTAGTTTATGTTTGTTAGATACTCAACTCTAACTCAATGAATAATCACTATCTCATCAAAATTGGTCTTTTTTAGCAATAAGTGAAATAGAAGGTCGTCTTTACATCATACTATGTCATGAAACTTTTCACAATAATGTCATGAATCAAAAGGAACTATTATGGTAGATACTTATTATAAATACAAGTATATGAAGCAGGAAAAAAAAAAAGGTTGCATAGATGTGACACTCTGTACTACATATTGACCATAAATAAAATAAAAAGAGCACTGTTAGCAGTGTAAGTTGGATTGGAATATTGCAATCCAAATCGAAATTTCAAACCAAATGTTAATTTGGAATATGGAATTTAAAATGGAATGCAGTTTTTAAAATATTGATATATGGAATATGGAATGGAAACTAAAAATAAAATTCTATATTCGAATCCATATACGAATTTTTATTTTATTATTCTTTAATTTATAATTATATATTTTAAAATAAATATTAAATTAAAGATTAGAATAAAATATCTTAATTCTTCATATTTTTAAGAAAACTTCTATTTAATTCTAAAACTACGTAGATTAATAGAATATTTTAACCCTAACCCTAATTAGTAATTAATATATACTATGTGCTTGAATACTCATATATACTTTCTTGGGTTGAAAATTATGATTCTAAGTTATAATGTCTTACTTTTTATTAGATTATATTGGTTTGAAATATTTTAATATACTTAGACTCATAATGTATATATTTTTTTTTTGTATGTGGATTTAGTACTTTTTAAAGATCTTGGTGACTACATATATTGATACATGCTAATATGAATGGTATTATCTTTTGTTGATTTTATAATATTACTAGTCTTTTATATGACGTGCATTGGACATTGACTATACTCGTTATATACTCATTTTTTTATCTATATAATATTAAAGCATAAATTTTGCTTACATAAAATAAATACAAATGGTTAATTTGTATTACATTTTGCCGTACAAACTATCTACAATGCTATTTCTTATATACTTAATTCTATTTTTATGTAATGAAATGGTATCAGAATAATGTTCAATGCAATCCTTAGACTTAATTCTTTAGTCCCTAATTCCAAAAAATATTTGGAATTGAATGGAATGCGATTTCAAATTCCAAAATATTTTGAAACGGAATTGGAATGAGGGTCATTCCATTCCATACCGTTCAAATTACACCCTTAAGCACTGCCTCTTCTTTGAAACAAGGAACCAATCCTTCATTATTCCAGACTGATGCCATATGACTTTGGGCAAACTCACTCATACAATTGTCTACTAGAGATATATATTAAAAGAAAAGGCCACTTTTGCATTCATTTAATGTCCAAAACTATAAACAAAATTATCTAAAAATGGTTTTTCTTTCCCTAGGGTTTAGGTTATTTTACAGCACTAAGCCCGACCTTTTAGATCAAAGAAGCTTAACAATAAAGTTTTAGTTTAGTTTAAACTTAAGCTCAAGTAATATTACATGGACAAAACTTTACTCAGCTCAGCTTGATTTACACTCCTAGGTGACAAGTGGCTGCATTCTGTCCATTGAACCAAGCAATGGAAGTCAAAAGCAAAATCCATGACATAATTAAAATGATAGAAGCTCAAAAGAAAACAAAAGTGCATCTGCATGCACACACACAAACACAGAGAAAGAGAGACCTCAAGGCCCGAACATGCTGGCTTTGTCAGTAGCTTATCTGTAGAGTGGTCATTAGTGACATAGATAGAGTACCCAGCACAACCATAATACATATCCGTAAGAATCCCGCCCTTTTTAGAAGCTTCAGCCTTAGATACTCCAACAAGGTTACTGGGAACTGATCATCAAAACAAGTATTAGGATGGACACAAAGGATAATTCTAATGTTCACAAACAAGATGAAAGAATTTGATTACCAAAGCTAACAAGGTATCAAATGAGAGCACCTTTTCTTACACTCAAAAGGCAAAAGAAGCGATTGAAAAGCATTGCACCATATTGCCACAAGCATACAATACATTTTCAATCATATGTACGACGGACCTAGTGCGACTGATATTGAATTAACATTTTTTGTACAGTTAGTTAGCATGTCATCAAAATCAATTCCACTGGCATCTTCTTGAACAGAAAGTGCTTATGTGGCACCGATGATACAATGAAGATATTTTGGTAGACTTCAGACCAACATCCGAACAACTATGAAGACTAATTAATAAGATTTAAGCATGGAGCGGGAATAGTGTGGTAAGATCACAAGATCAATGAGGGATCTAATGAGACAAGAATCCTTTTATCTATCGTAGGTCCTTGATTTACCTATTTTGATCCAAAGAAAGAAACAGAATAAGACCTGGTTTAAAGAAGAGCTTTTGGCCCTCATTCTGCCAAAAACTGAATATCCTTTTTATTTACAGTAACCTAATACAATAACAGAAATGCCACAAAAACTAAACCAAATACATTACTCAAACTTGAAACAGCCACTAACAAACTAACTATTATACACACAACACACTCATGGACCCTACAACTAAATAAAAAACGACCTTAAGTTACAAGCACTTCATGTGCTTGTATGGCCATGCACAGGAAACTTGTTCAAGGATAAAATCTTGGAAACAGAAACGGAAACCCATTATTTGATCAAATTAACTAAGGTTTGGTATTGGTTGCATCAGCATGGCATTCTTCAAACTATTTCCTTGTTCCATATACCTTCAATCACAAAAAGCTTTCAACAAGGTTTCCACAGGAGAGACACTCATTGCAATAGGAACATGAGCTATTTCCTGATCATTATTGTAATTCTACAAGGAATAACCTCGAATAACAGGACCTTGGACAACTTCCATATTCTTAAGGCCACGAATGGTAGCCCTTTGCACTACCTGTTTCTTGCAGGATCACCAAAGAAGTCTTTTTAATGACTGGCACCAACGATTCATCAAACATCCATAAGTTTAGATCCAATCCAAATGAAAATTCCTATCACACTTGAAACAACAGGTGCAATCCCACTAAAGAGTATCAGAATCAACCTTGTTCCTCTATTCTAGTCCTTTCAAAATTTTTCTGTCCAACAAATCCAACTCGTTATGTCCTCATCGTCATTATAAGTTGGGAAGATGGTTCAAATCATAGAAGTCAGTCATCTTGGGTTATAGCAGAAGAAAATGCAACTTTGGTGCTTGACTAGAGTACAAAGCCGAGGCTGTGAAAATGTCCTGCAATTGCATAGGTATACATTTTCTTTGAATCGCATAGATGAATTGAGAAAAGTCACATCATTCTCTAAGGCGCTCCAACACATTATCATACTTCATACATGTCTGCTTCCTCATGCCCATAACTATCTCCGTGAAAATCAAGTTCCCATTTGCATACAAGGCACTAGAAGAAGAAAATTCATGACCACCATGTTTCAGAACAACAAATAATTCCTATAAGCGACTCACCGCTCCTATGAATTGCAAGCATTTCAACTTCTAAAAAAAAAAATTAACGAACAACCAAATAAAAACCTTATCACCAAAAAAAAAAATTTTTTTTTTTTGGTAATAAAGATCAAAACATACAGCATATAGAAACAAAAAGAGATCCACGTCAAAGGTTCTTCCTTTTTCCTAAATCAAATTAACGAATTCCTAATCCAAGATAAACGCATTAAACTTTCCACGGAAGACTAACCATTTAAACTAGGAAATGAATAACAGTTTCCCTAAAGTTGCAAACTTTGCCGCAATTTTAACACGAGAATCGCATCAAGCAGCCAATCAAGGCACCGGATAATACAAATAGGAACAAGTTAGAAATCAAATCAAGCAAATCACAACCGAAGATTTCGTTTATTCTATCATCCCAATAACCAAGGGGAAAATACGAGAGAGAAAGAGACCTTGTTGAAGAGTACGAGGGATGCCGATGCAACGAGGATTGATGCCATTGGATTTAAGAGAGGAAGAGTGATAGAGATATCCTATGCATGATTTTCCTTTGGGAGCAACTCCGCCTCTAGCTTCGCTTTGATTTTGATTTTTTCTAGCTTTCTCGCCTTCCCCTTGGCCTCCTCCTCCTCCTCCGCCTACTTCTTTACTCCTATCCATGTATGTTCGTTTTACTTTCCCTCCGTCTATTACTTTAGTTTGTATTGGAAAGGGCAAAAGAAGGACTGCTTTATCGGGCAAGACGACGTCGCTTAAGTCTTATAGAGAGACATCGGAGACCTGCTGTCCCCAAGCGTTAACACCTTGTTTGTTTTACAGGATAGCGCACAATAAAAATGGAATTCAATTGCTTAAATAAAAGTCCCCAAATATAACTGTTTAATAATTTGACCAAATTATAATTTATTTTAAAATCAAAAATAATTGAGTGTAACATTGGAAAGCCATTTTATCTATTTATAATATATAAATATGGGAATTGGGAGAATAATAGAATTTCCGATAGCGACCTTGATAAAATTTAGGATATCATAAAATAATCTTATTTATAGCCAATTAAAAAATTATATTTTATTAGTTGATTGGATATATTTATAAAAATTATTTTTTAAGTCAATCATGTGTTGACTGATTATATTCTCGATCACAAATGTTTTCATTAATTTGGGGAGTCTAGGGGAGAGTTATTCCATGTTGTGTAGCTCATAGTGTTATTTCGGCAGTCAAATCTCCCAATGACTGAAAAATAATATATATTTTTTTAAATAAATATGGTAGATAATTAAGCATTCCAAAATTTTAAATTTTATATTTATTAAATTTATTTTTTAATAAATATATTAAAATACCCGAATTTTTATTTTCGAAACTTTCGAATTTTTATTTAAATCAAAAATCAAAAATTTTGATCGTGTAGGCTGCAAATATAAATACAGTCTCAAATCGAGACTAAGTCTGCGAGTTGGGCCCAAGCCCAAAATATATTATTGAAACTTTCGATTTGAGAACACCTAAAATTTTTGAGAAATAATACAAAACTCCAGCAATTTAACATATTATGAATATATATAAATTGATTATCCTAAAATCAAATATTGTTACAATTAATATTTTTTATTATTATTGGGTAAATGGAGAAAAAGTTACGGAATCTAACTAAAATAATCAAAATAAATTGAACCGGACCCAAAAATCAAATTGATTTTTCGAAAACCATGCGAATAATCTGAAAACCAAATGAAAAACCTACAAACCGAGCAAAAATCAAGCCAAATCATTAAATTAGACCAAATCGATTCGAATCGAATCGAAATGGTCAAGAAGCTCCAAGATTTTTTTTTCTTTCTTTCTTTTTCTTTTTCTCTTTCTTTTTTTTCTTTTCTTTTCTTTCTTCTTCTCCTTCCTTGCGCCAGCGCCAGCACGCGACCCCCCCCCCCTCACCTCCTCTCGTTTTCCGACCACCTGAGCTCCTCGTCGTCGTCTCCTCACCACAGCGTTGATCTCGTCTCTCTCTGTTCGTCTCTGGTGTGAGTGGCTGGGCAGGAGGAGTCGCGATCGGAATCGCGTCGAGCTTTCCTGTTCCACGACTTTCTGGCGACGCCGGCTCCTCTCGCATCACGGAGAAACGCGGTCTCTCCTTCGTTCTTCCCTTCGTCTCCGGCGGCTGTTGCAGCGCAGGTGAGATGCGGTTCTCCTCCTTTGGATTGACGGCAATGGTGACAGTGGCTGTCGATGCCCGTTCCGGCTAGACCAGCCACGGGCTCAACAAACGGACGACAAAATCAAGCTCCCTACGACAGTTCGAGTCTAAGGGTGTGTGGATCGCAAAATTTTGGGTAAGAACGATTTTTCCGGCTACCGTGCACGGCTGACGGCGGCCGGCGGACCGGTGACCGGCCGGCGAGCCTCCGGTGAGGCTCCGAGGGACAGAATTTTCCTCTCTTCGCGAGGATTGTGCAATCGTCGCCCAAATTTCAATCGGTACTCTCTGAGACTCAATTCTCAATTTTTGTATAAATTCTGAATTAATTAATTAATGAATTTAATTGAGTAATTAAGTAAGTTAAATTGAATAATAAGAAATTAGGTTATTGGAATAGCTTAAATATATATAAAACACTTATAGTCTTTTGTAAATAAATTAGATCGATTAGTATCCGTTTGGTTAGTATGCGTTAATAGCAATGCCGAATATGATTAATATGATTAGTTAATTGGTTTAGGATTTTAGAATAACGTAATTGCAAATTAGTTTAGAACATTGTCAAATAAATTACATGAAGTATAATTATAATTTATAATTAGGAGGTTTGATATTGAGATAAGAAGTCCTAGCTAATATTTATGTAAGCTAATTTAGGAATTTTAATAAATATCGTTAGGAGGTTAATATAAATTGTTAATTAATTGATTTGGAATTATTAAGTGAATAGACGTGAGTGCGATGGATGGGGTGGTGAATTGATTGCCCGATGGATGCGCCGTGTGAATTGATTGATCGAATAATTGATAAATAAGGTTATGGCGGACGGAATGAATTGATTTGAATTGCCCGACGGATGGACTTTGATATTATATTGTTGAATTGTGGTTTAGTCAAATTTTAGAGGAGTTGCTGCCGAAATTTCGATAGACCTTATGTAACGTCCCATTTTTCTATTGAATCGAGTCGTTGCTTAGAGTCGAGTCAGGCTGCTCCAAAACCCGATTCGAGCCATTAGAGTCTAGAGTGGGCTAGAATGAAATAAGGAGAAGAAGTGGACTTACTTGAAGGAAACAAAAAGATCAAAGTATAAGGATTAGGACTTGCTTGCACTAAAATATAAAGTTGAGGTACTAAGTTGTACCATTTTGACACTTGAGGTACCATTTGGTAATTTTCACATAAAAATCCATGATATTTTGGAGATGTACCCGTGAGTTCCATTCATTTTCATTTCTTCATCCTTATCTTCATCTTCTTCCTCTACTTTCCTCTTACACTTTCCTTTCTCCATCACTTTTAATGGTAGTGAAGATTTTAATGGGATTCAAGCATTAATTCAACTTCTATTCTATCCAAGTAAGTAAACCTTCTTGAATTTCATACTTGAATCATTTGGTGATATTTTTAGATGATTCATAAGAATTCTTATGTATAGGAGAAGTGAGCTCAAAGGTAAAAGGAAGCTAAAAAGAAGAGTTCAAGCTTTTTGGAGTGAAGGTGTGCTATCTCTTTTCGTTTAATTAATTTCCTTGCATGAGAATTTGTGTGGTGTGTTGATAATGAGAAAGTATGTTGTTTCATGTTGAGTAAGATGACTGAAAATGGTGAAAAAGCATGAGATGAAATGAATAAATGAAGTAGATATTGAGTTTTTGCTGAAACAAGTTTTGCTGGAAAAGTTACCAGTAACTTCACCTTGATTTTTACCCCATTTAACGATGGAATAGGAAGTGTCATAGAAGAGTTATTTGTTCCTCTATGTGTTAGCTTTACATGGGTTTTTGAATCACCCAAATCGGAGTTGTAAATTGAGAGATATGACCAAAAGAGTACAGACTGCGCAGGCTGGAAAACACGTCGCGCGCTCGCGAATTTCATTTGCGCGCTCGCGACTTGGCCTGTAAACTCACTGACTCTCTTTTGGTGCTTTGCGCGCTCGCGACTTTCATTTGCGCGCTCGCGACTTATGTTTTTATGCTCTTTTGACTTCATTTTCAATGCAATTGTATTCCTTTGCTCAACTTATATGCCTCCAATCATTTTAAAACAAAAAGACAACATTAGAACATGCATCAAAACAACATGCAAGCATGCAAATGATGTGAAATGAGGTAAACACAACTTGTAATTGTATTCTATGCAATTGTGAAATGATGTGAAATGGTGTATGAAGTTATGAATTCTATGCAATTGTATTCCTTTTCTCAACTTGTATGTCTTCAACCATTTTAAAGCAAAAAGACAACATGAACACATGTATAAACACAAAATGCAAGCATGCAAATGGTGTGAAACTAACATGACACAAGTTGCCCGCTTGGCGAGGCTATCAGCATACAGGTAAGCAGTAAATTTTATGAAATGATGAAGCAGTTAATTTTTATGACACAAGCATGTGAAAATAACATGACACAAGCATGCAAATTATGACACAGTTACTATGCTTTTGTTTTATCTATTGTCATTCCATTAATATGCTCCATTGAGGTTAGGTAGAAACCACGTAGATAAGGCTATGTCACGACATAGAATAGCAGATCTACGCCCCATACAGTTTGGTACTCCGGCTACAGGCCGTTGAGTGGATATGATTATATAGGCCATAGCAGCCAAGCATACAGTTTCATCCAGTTTCATACAGTTTTTCTTATCACTTCGGTTTCACTATAACCTTATGGAGCCATACAGATATCTTGACATAACATTGCATGAATCATACAGTATACTAAACAGCAAGAAAGATTATCAAGGTAAAATGAAAGTATCATGATATGTGTGCTTACATTCCATATGTGAGTACATGTTTATTTCTACATATGTATGTGCTTATATGTTTCTTTATTCATTGTGATATTCACTGAGTTTAATCAAAGTTGCAGAATTCATACAGCATAAAGAACATCAGGTAAGATCATGAAAGTATAATGCTATATATGCTTACAAGTTTATTTATTGAATCTTTAAGGAGCCATACAGTCATGAGATGTTATTAATCATAACTTATATGATGTGACTAAAAGTGCATAAGTCATACAGCATAATGAATAGCAAGTAAGACAATGACCATATACTGTTATGTATTCTTACATGTTTATTGATCTCATCCATACAACACAATGAACAGCAGGTAAGATCATGCTAGTATCATAATGTGTGATTACAGGTTCATGTAAAGGAGTTATGAGATAATTAGAACTAAATTATTGATGTTTATGAATTAGAAGTTTATTCGTTGCTATAAAGAGACATTTATGTTGAAATTTACTGATTCTACGATGATTAATGCTTTATGAAATTTGTATTTTAAGTTAGTTGCCATCACACTTTATTAAGTATGTGAATTATGAGCACCACTGAGTTTTATACTCAGCGCGTCGATTTTTATCACGCTTAGGTTGAAGATCGTGGTTGCTACTTGAAGACTTGAGGAGTACTTTCAAAGCAGAAGTGACTAATTTGGTCATAGTAGATTGAGAGTTGTATAATTAAGAATTTTGGCATGTATTAAGATTTATGGCATGTATAATTATTACATTTGTTAGAGCTTATGTGATTGGAAATATAATGGAAGCATGTAATTATTGTGGTGTAAGTATTTGGAGGAAATGATTGAATATGAAATATGTTACTATAGTTGGTATGATTAGGTCATGAAGACTTGATATAGATCATGAATGCACTTAATTGCTGGATATTAAATGCTATTGAGGATTTATACAGTTATGACTATATATATAAAGTGTTGTTGTGTTATGATGATTAGTTGGAGATATTGGAAGTTTGGAGTTTAATTGGGAGTGTTTTATATTCATAATTAGCATACAGGATGATATCAGCATGACAGGATATAAGTTCAACCAGATTGTAGCGTCTCGGCTCGGTTCATTCGGGTTAACGGGTGGACCGGGAAGGGATGTTACAACTTAGATTAATTTTAATTAATAACATAATAAATAAGCTTATTTAGATAAATTCTATAATTTGATACATAATAAATAAAGTGTTCTAATTATTTATTTATTATCATTATTAATCATTTAATTATTTCATTATTTATTTATTTAATTTCATTATTATTGTTTATTATTATTATTTATTTTATTATTGTTGTCTATTGTTAATATTACTTATTTATTTATTTGCATTTGATTTTGGATGTCTAAATTGTGCGTTGCATTACGATGTTTAATTGATTAACATGCTTGCATTTAATTTCAATACTTGATTAATTGTGTTGTGATAATGTGATGCCTTATATGTGTAGAGTTGGGATGAAGTGGGTCACCATGGGTTTGTGAGGACGGTCCACTAGACCGTTGGCCGTATGGGAGATCGACACCCCGTGTGCACCTGATGATATGATATGGATGATATGGAAAACCACAGATGACCTCCTGATGGTATGGAAAAGAAAAGAGAGAATGGAAAAACAATGAGAGGGCTGGTCAAGTGAGGATTAGACCGGTCGGCCACGTATGGGGATCGGCTCCCTGGTGTACACGTTATGAGAGGATGGGCCATGTGGGAGGACGGCTCATCGGGGGTTTCGGTAACGACACAGACCAATTTCCACGTGATGTGATTATATGAAGATGTTAATGATTGTGAGTGCTGGTGATATGCCATTTGTGTGACTGACTGTGTGAGCATATAACTAGTCAGATGACTAGATTGATATATTTACACATTTGTGTGAATGCGTGTGTTATGCAATAATTATTACTCCTTAGAAAATTCACATGTCTTGTTTGACTTTTCAAGAAGTAATTTTCTCTTTAATTTGATTTAAGCTCGGTTTCTTTGTCGCAGTGCTGGAAAGAAATTTTACTAAATCATTATTTGCTATGTAACTATGTGTTTAAGAATCCATGTATACTTATCAGTTTAGTGACTCCGCAGTTGTAGAACTTACATATATTTAGTCGTGTATTAATATAGATACAATAATTCTGAGAGCCCATATTATAAATGTGATGTACTGTAAATTGGGCCCGAACTGTGGAATGTTGTAGATGATAAATTTGGGCCGAGGTATAAAATATTTATGAGATTTATTTTGCATAGTAATATGGGCTAAATTTTTGAAATTTATATTGAAAAAGTGGAATTTTAGTGATTTAGGCTTATTACGGGCCTCGGGTCCTTAAGCTTACTTGGGACCTAGTGCCGGTCCGGCCCATGGTTTCGGGTCGTGACATATATATAATAATGAGATATTTAAAATTTTTTATATTTTATTTATTAAATATTTAATTCTATTTTGATTATAATTTAAAAATATTTTATTTAGGACATAGATACAGAAAGAAAGAAAATATATTCTTTTTATAAATTTCTCCTTTTCTTTTTCTTTATATTTGTATGATTTGATTGGATATATTTTTTTAAAAAATAAAATTTCAAATAAAATATATAAAATAGTTTATTTAGGAGACAGATAAAAAGGAAAAAAAAAGTATATTATTTTTATTCATATTTTTTCTCTATGTTTGTAAGATTTAATTGAATATATATTTAAAAAAAAAGTAGATTTTCAAATAAAATTTACATAATTAAATTTAGGATGACAAACAGTTGAAAATTTTAATTTAAAAAATATATATCACATTTTATTGATATATTTATATATCTATATACATTGAAACACTTTTTTGTTAAGTGAGCTTTGAAAGAGTTTTATTATTAATAATAATTTTTTATTTTCTTTTTTGTTATTGAATAATTTGTAACTGCTATCATTTTAATTTAGTAAGAGATTTATATCTCTATTTCAATAAATAGATGGCCTATTGGTGATTAAGCATTTTAATTTTCTTGATATTTTTTTTTTCTTATATCCTAAAACTGTTTGATTTTAAAAAAATAGTATTAAGGAAACTAAAAAAATAAAAATAAAACTATATATTTTTATTTAAGTCACTTTTAGGATTTCAAAAATTTGTGTATGTGCATATATTCCTTTCGCTGATGCACTTGGTAAGTAATACAATCAGTTAGCTAAAGTAATTTCCATTATCAATTCAAATCATCTTCTCATTTTTTTTCTTTTATCTAGCATTAAAAATAATTTATTATTATTTTTCATTATAATTGTATATATATATTGATTTGGGGTTAAGGGCAAAGAGTTAGAAATTGAGTAATGATTTGATTTTTTTTTTTTTTGGACACCTATTAGGATTTTTAAAATCTGCATTTATAAATTAGAGACTAAAGGATTAGGTTTAGTGTAACACTCACCGCCCAATCTCGGGAGACCCGACAATGGAATCCACATTCGGTGCCGGAGGCACCGTCCTTACTGATATAAAGATCATATAATCATATTATGAATTAGAAGTGATTTAATATTCACAAATTTAACAAATGATATTTTGTTATTAAAATGTATATTTATTTTATGAAAAACAATTTGGCAAATTCCTACATAAAAACTGCAAGAGTTTCCCTTAAAAACTTGGTTCACCAAACGTGTAAATACCAAAACACTTCCAAATTCAACTTTAAACTCTCATTACTCCAAATAATCAATACAACACAATTACACTTCTATAACTTCTTAACTTTATGCATCCTCACTAGCATTTTAATATTCATCAATTAAATGCATTCATTAAATATATATCAAATCCTAATGATCTAATTATGCCAACTATCTTAAAAATATTTAATATCAAATCATAAAATATGTCTCATACTTATCTCCAAACATATACACCAAAATATTTTGTAATAACATCTTAAGTTATAACTCAGTAACATAATCTCCAAAAAATGTATAATTATACATGTCATAATTCTTAGTTACATAAACACTAAATCAACTACGAAAATAATCTCTTCTGCTCTTAGGCTACACTTCCATTTTCAAGCAGCAAACACAGTCTCTAATCTGCGCGTGATAAAATCAATACCCTAGAGTATAAAACTCAGTGGTACTCATAAATCACAAACATATCAATGTTGTGATGACAACATACTTAAAACACAAATTTCATAAAATTATTTATAATCATAAAATCATTAATTTTCAGCATGCATTAACATTTATAGCATAAGAAATATAAAATAAACTTAAAATTAATAACATAATTAATTTAGTTCTTTTACACCATAAATCATTTACTTAAACATTTATTCTAACTAAAATTTACTAAAATAATGCAATCTCATTAATTTAATTTCCTAAAAAAAAATATTTTACAGGGCTCACATACACTTAAGAGAAAAAGAAGCAGATAAGTTTTCCTAGCTTATTCATAATGGCTTTATGTGCCAACTTATCATAACATATAGAGTGCGTCCGCCCTAACATAAGACACTCACATGCCTAGCATATGATCATAGCTTCTTATCATAATGACATCAAATGCCGAGCATGCTCATCTTACATAAAAAAATCAAATCATGCAACAAAGTTACACCAAGTATATTAGAGCCCAAAATCCTTGTTTTATTTCTTAGTTCATGACACTTCTTATGAAATTTATTTTTCTTTAGTCTTCTTAAAATTATAATGTAAGCTTAATTTAGAATTTAAGTAATTCATAAAAATTTTCATACTCAAACATAATTACTTAACATAGGAAAGTTTCCAGCATTAAAGTAACCTTGATCTTTGCTATATTTTTAAAACATGACTTGAGTTATAGGTCTCCAAATTGAGTAAAGTTAAATTCATTAGAAACATAAGACAAAATGCTACAAGTGTTATGAAAGGACAACAACCCAGATCAATCTTTAAGATGGTAAACAAAAGCTAGGAACACAAACCAACAGTCCAGACCTGATTCAGCACATTCAATTCCAGTGTTTATATAATTCCTACTTATCCAAACACTCAAATTAAACTAATTCAAGTCCAGGGAAGTCTTAAGATACATAGCAATAACTTTCATGAAGAACTCAAAACATAATCTTACCATTTAAGTAGCCAAAATGGGCAATCAATTTGGATAAACAAGAGGCCTAGCATAACAGATTTAGCTTGGTAATTAAATCATAAATTAAGATATAAATATCCAAATTGGATATAAGAGGATAGGTTGGAAAGCTAAGAAGTAGACCTACAACTTTCGTGAAAGGCTAGATACAGATAGAGAATAAAAAGGATCGAAAAATAGTCCTTAAACACACCCAAAAACACATTTTTCCAAATTTCAGCTTACTTTAGTTATGAAAAAGAACATGAAAGACAAAAGATACAAGATAGAGATTTCTAACACATACTAAATACTCATTAAACATCATTTTAAAAGCATAAACCAAGAAAGAAAACAAGAAAAACTTAATGACCTTTTTCCTTAGTTGGTTTGGCCTCTCTTGGAAGAAGAGGAAAATATTTTCCAGTTCAATCAAACATGTAGTCATGCTTAGAAATCACTCAAGAGCATGTTTATACAACAAAAGTTCAACAATCCAATGATTTCATACAAAATTTTCAAATTTTCACAAGTAGCATAAATTCAAAAAAATCAAAAATTCAAATAAGGAAAGTGTATTTATGAACACTAACCTTAAAAATAAGCTTTAGCAAGCTTAAATTAAAGCTCCTTAAGCTTTAGCCTTGCCTTTATCTTTGGTAGAAGGCTGTCCACCCTCTACATGTAAGAAAATCAAAATCAAAATAAAGAAAACACATAAAAGAAGAAATTGGAACATAAATAAGCATGTATATGCTAAAAGAAGAATCTAAAACAAAAAATAATGAAGTTAAACATCATAACACTTACTTGGCTCAAATAGTAACTCTCCAAATTTCTTGAAATTAGTCACCAAAAATCACATTCTCAAGCTTTAATCTCTAGGATTTATTACTTAAATAAAGTTAAATGGAGTGAATTTGGTGGATTTAGCAAGTAGAAAGTGAAGGAAAACAAAGAAAAGAAGATGGCGTCAAAATGGAGAGGAAGAAGAAGAAGAAAAGTGTTGCTCAGATAATTGTAAGTTGACTTATATAAAGTAATCAAAGGATGTTTTGGTCTTTTATCACAATTGGATGACTAAGATTAAGTCAAGGGTAATCTAATCTAATGGCTAAAATATTCTCCAATTAAATTCTTCCAAAATATTATTTATCTCCATAAAATTCTCAAATTTACTCCATAAAAAGAATTTCTCAAATTTCCTTAATTAATATAACACCATAATTCATTATTTACTAATTATCTAAATTCTCCAAAAATATTCATTACTTACTTTCTATCCATAAAAACCATGCATGCATGCTCCAAAAATATTAAATAAAATATAAAATATAAATAGTAATTTTTCCAGACCAAAATAGTACTGATTCCCGGACTGGTAGTACTATTCATAGACCGATAAACTAGTATTTCAGACACAAGAAAAATAGGGCATTACATTTATGGTTTGGGTTGAACATTATTTTGATACCACTTCATATATAAAAATAGAATTAAGTACATAAGAAGTAGTATTGCAAGTAATTTGTACGACAAATGTAATATAAAATAACCACTTGTATTTATTTTAATCTAAATAAAACTTATATTTTACTATTATATAGATAAAAAAATGAATTTATAACAAGCGTAGTTAACGTACAATGCACGTCAGACAAAAGACTAGTTATTCCTAAAAATACTCAAAACGACTTATAGTTCAAAATAAAATAATTACTCAAAAACACTTTATATTTTAGGATAGAGGAGCATACCTTTAGTTCAAATTTAGATATGAAATAAATATTTATTTAAATTAGTTTTATAATACTTGTTGAACGCTTATACATGTTTTATTAAGAAAGATTTACTATTTTTATATTTAAAATTATTTTAAAATTTATTTTATTTGTTATTATCTATAGATGTGGTGATATGTTTATTTATTTATTTTCGTTTTACCATGAATATCTCACATCTTTTTAAATATAAAATATTAAATATAATTTCAGAAAGTATTTATGGTTGTTCTTTCCTTAATTTATCTCATTGAAAAAATATCGATCCTAGGGATTAGTCTTTTAAAAGAGAAAATGCATATTTCATTATTTCGAGGAAAAATAATCCAAAAAACTAGACTGGATATCCTCCCAAACTTGAATACAAGTATGTTGATAAGATGCCCTTGCTACACAATGAACCTCTACATTAGCTTATCTCCTAACCCACTTGACCATTATGTCAACTCTCGAATCTAAGAGAGTCCTACAATCTGATATAATAGTTCCAAATTCAGAATTGTGTATTAATTTAGAAAGTAAAGCAAAATAAACTACTTGAGAATTAGTGTAAACAAATTTTTTCCATACCTATTGGAAATAGCATATAAAAGAGAGAATCGTAGAGCCAAAGCCTCTACAATAGCTGGTGTTGAATTATCATCATAATAATCAGATAACGCTAAAATTTATTTCTAAACTGCTATATTTGCCAAGCAATTACAAAAAATAAACTTATTTTTGCTGAAACCCGAAGCATGAAAAATTTGCAAAAAACAGAAAGTCTTTAAAATCAACAGTAGTGCTAGGAACACTCAAATCACCTTGTCCCCAAATAGCTTTAGCTCTCACACAATTTATTAAAGTATGCTTCACATCCTCCACCCTCTCACCAAAAGGACACTTATCTTCAATATTAATACTCCTCCTTATCAATCTCTTCCTCCTTGATGCCCTCCAAATAAAGGTTGTCTTCACCAATATCTTTTAAAGTAGTTATTTTATAGTGTTCGGTAACACAACATTTGAATTAGCTTTTAAAAATTAAAATAATATTTGGTAACACAACATTTAAATTAGTTTTTACAAATTAAGGTATCATTTTATGAAAAATTAACTCTTAAATAGCACACGCTAGTCCAAAAATCTCCATCTTTCGCCACATACAACCCCTTCCTATCATAATGCCAGACCAAATAAGCTTGTCACAATCATCTCAAACACTTAATGGAATATTAATGATCGTATGCAAATCATTAGCATTAAATAAAATCCATAATCTTATTAATATCCCATATTTTTAAATGAATTATTATAAAACAAAGATTTGATATTACCAAATTATATCCTTTTCTTTTACAAATTAAGGTATCATTTTATGAAAAATTAACTCTTAAATAGCACACGCTAGTCCAAAAATCTCCATCTTTCGCCACATACAAGCCCTTCCTATCATAATGCCAGACCAAATAAGCTTGTCACAATCATCTCAAACACTTAATGGAATATTAATGATCGTATGCAAATCATTAGCATTAAATAAAATCCATAATCTTATTAATATCCCATATTTTTAAATGAATTATTATAAAACAAAGATTTGATATTACCAAATTATATCCTTTTCTTTTACCAAAGAAAAAGTAGAATCGTGTGGCTGCTGGGATTCGAGCCCAGGTCTCCACGGCCACAACGTGGAATTCTTACCACTAAACTACAGCCACAATTGATCAATGGTCGCTATTAATATATATTATTTAAAGACTATTTTAGGCCACCAAGTCCTTTTAACCTAAACCAACTTCCTAAAGAAGTTGTTGACTAAAATATCTATAATACTAATAAAACTACCCAAAGGCCCACGTTTCCTCTATCTTTTTACCTTTGCCTCTTTTTTTAGGCCTTTTTTTTTGTTTTTCTTGATCTTTCTCCTCTCCTTTGTGCGACAGCCCCTCCCCGCTCCTTATTTTCGATTTCCAGACATGATACATCATCTCCGGCGAAGGGACACACTACAAGGACCTACTCGACAAGTGAATAATGGTTGTAACCTCCATTGCTGTCTTGGATGTGCGATTGTTGGGAACCGAAGCTTGGAACTCTGAGTTCCTCTTGTAGTTTCTTTTTTTTTTCTTTTTTTTTTTTTGGCGATCCCTTGCCATTTTTGGCGATCTGGAGTGTTAGGGTGAGCAGGAATTAGTTCTTTGTGGCCTTCTTAATATTTACCCCAAATCAATGTATGGGTTTATTGGAAAATCGCATAACCACCATGAATGTTGGTGGCTTTGGCAGCTGCCGGTGCAAGTCAGATATTCCTACTCACCTCCTCCTAAAAGTAATCTCATTTTTGGGCTCCTTGTGAAATTTGGAGCGAGTTGTCGTAAAGATTGCACGTTCCCGGTGAAGATTGATGTTTTGGCCACTGTTTATGGCGGCAAAGGAGGCGGCCGGCGGTGGAGCTCTGGCAATACTCCGGCGACTCGCTGGGGACAGAATGCTCTCCTCGATTAACTGAACACGATGATATAATTGGTTTCCCAATCGGTGAGCTGCAAACCATGATTCTAGATTTAATTGAACTTTTCAGTTAAAATTGTTAATTAATTTTTCGCTAGAACCTAAAGTACTAAATTATTTATTCTATTAAATTATGTTAATTGATTTAGATGTAAATCTAAAGAAAATGAAACCTTAGTAAAACTGGTTAAATATGATTATTTAAATTAGTACTTGGATATTGTATTGATAATTGAATATAGTTAAATTGGTGTGAACTATGATTGGAGGAAGGGGACTTATTAATGATTGTGATTGTGCCCGATGGATGGGCTGTGACTACATTATATGTATATTGAAAATGTGATATTTTTAGTCCGAGTTTCAAAGGATATGCTGCTGAATTTAGTATGATGATTGAAACCATTCGCAATACGAGTACAATAAAAGTGACCGATAAATAAATAAATAGTAATAAGATCGTAATGGGAATTTGGAGAAATGAGTCGAGATAAGAGCTTAGATAACTTAAGATAATATGTTAAGGTAATTAATTTAAAATATAAAAATAGTTATCATAATTAAAGATTAATAACTTAAAAATATGAATTCTTGTAGCTGTTAGAGGATCAAATGAAGGAATACAAATTAGTTAATATGGCTTGAATTGTGAGTAGTACGAAGTATTATTTATACTTAAACCATGCATATCAACTGACATTCTTATAATTGATCTTATCATTCTAATGGCATTAGACATAAAATTATTTTAGTGTGAATAATGTGTTTATTGGTTACAAAGTGTTCTCTTATTGTATATGTTTACCTTGGATGCTTCATGTTTAAATTTGCACTTACTAAATGTGTAAATGTTTCGATACTTGAATCGTGGTCACTTGTGATTACTTGCAAACTTTTGATTTGTTTATTAATGTTTGATCATGTGATTAAAGTGCCTTGCTGTAAATATTTGTTTGACTCGTGGAAGTGTATATGGATGAGTGTTGTGTGCTGCGGATATGGGAAGCGGAAAATGAGAATATAGGAAGGAAAACCACGTGGTTAACGGTACTTCAGCCATATTGGGGATCAGCTTCTTGGCTTATATTTGGGGGATGAAGACATCGGTCCATATATGGGGATGGACTCCTCGTGCCTCGGTAGAGGGATGGGCTCTTCTATCGTGAAACTATGGATAACATTTCTACGAATTGATAAAGATGTGATGTGTAATCTGTTTATTGTGAAATGTGGAATGATGTGATCTTGGCTTTGCGATATTTGAATAATATTTATTTGAAGTGATATCTTGCATTACAGGCCACACGGGCACGATCGTTTCTACCTCATGTATAAATTTCATGATGAGTTGGCGTATGACATTGTGTGATTGAAGTGTGTGGCATTCTAGATATTAAGGCAAAACATCTGCGTGACTGTGTGTGGTATTTAAAATACTTATTACTATTCACTTGAGCTGAGGCATTCACCCCCGCCTCATTTATTTTTCCCATGTTATTAGCTTCTTCTTTCAATTACCATAGGCGCCTCTGGAGCAGCTAGATCCATTCTTATAAAAAGGACCTTGCTTGCCTATATGCAGTTAAAGTTTTGAAATTTATGTAATCTTTTGGAATTGTAAATAAGCTTAAAAATCTGAATAAAGGATATTAGGAATGTTGCTTGTCCTTGCTCATAATTGAAATACTTGTATTCGTGTAAATATGTATGTATAGAATCAATAAGACAATCAATAAGACTCTTAGGTTTGCGGATTAAATATTGGGCGCTAAATAATAATGGGCTTAGATTAGTTATGGTCACGAAAGGCTTGCTACGGGTTTTGGAGGCTTTATCCTTATCCAAGCCTTAGTGTTGTCCGGTCCAAGGAGATGGATCATGACAATAGCAGTTGTTGGTAGCTGATGGCTGATAGCGGTTAGTTGATTACTATTTGTGTTTAGTAAAATGTTGGTAGCGGTTGTTTTTAAAATATAAAATGATTATTAAGGGCATAATGGTTTATATATATATATATTATTTTTTATTTTAATGTATTATATTAATAAAATAATTTTTAACAATTTTAAAATAATATTTTAAAGAAATTATTTTTAAATAACTATAAATGAAATTATTATAAAAAATATCAATTTGAAAAAAAAAATTATTAGCAATTATTTTTATGAGGTTAATAAAGTCCAAAATAATATAATATAAATCAGCTATCAACTGATGTGAAAAAGCTCCAAAGTGTAGCTGATGGAAATCAGTAGTTAATTGAGACTTCTATAAGCTATCAGCTGATGATTAGAAAATTTACTAAATATCTATAATATAACTGTTGGGTATGAAATAAGTATCAGCTGTATGAAATACCTGGGCTAGACCAAATGCCCTTTAGATGCACATATCATTTAGTATAGATGTAAAAAAAAAAAAAAAAAAAAAAAAAAAAAATTTCTTACTGTCTAATATTTCATGTATTTATTTTTCAATAATTATTAATATAATTATTTTTTCAATTTGGTTGGCCACTAAAATATTTTTTAAAATTTAATCATATTTATATTTAAAGAGTTGTATTGATATTGTATCTTTGTTTGAAATTTGAATTTAACAAATTTAATCATATTTTGCTATGTATTTTTTTATTTGAAAGCTTTTGATTTTTTCTCCTTTTTTTTATTAATACAGACGAAAGATGAGTTTGATTCTCATTAAATACAAAATTTTGCTTTTTTTTTGTTACATTTCTCGCCTTTCTATTTATCTCTCTAAATAATAATTATGAATTAGAAAAGAATCAAGGAGTTAGAAAATATTAGCTTAAAAAATATAAAATCATGGCTCTGACTTGTGAAATTATAACATTTTGTTATTTATGCTATTTAAAAATTTACTCTACCATTTGCCTTTTTCTATATTGCAGAGATAAAAGATTTGATAGCAAAGGGATAGAAAGTTAATTTTATATATTTATATATTCTTGTTTGAATTTGGATTTACAGATAAAAATCATGGATATTTGTAGTGATATAAATACTAAGATTATTAGATAACAAAATGAAAACGATTCGGATACAAAAGAATAATTTGTTTGTAGATATGAATTCTCCAAGTATTCAAAATAATTTTCTTAAAAATGACAGACTTTCACCTAGAGGATAATTTGATGTAGATAAATATAAGTCAGTTGGACATGCTACTATTTTATTTACTTGAAATTAATTCTATCTCTCTATATATATATAGATAATTTGACTTTTTTTGTAATTGTTGTATATATTTTTTTTTTCTTGTTTTCTTTTATGTTTTCATTGGATTTTTTTTTAAGTTTAAAAATTAATATTGTATCATTAAATAATTAAATTATACAAAATTTTGTTGTATATTATTCACATCCCATTATTTGAATTGTAGAACTTTATTTATGTTGAATTATCTATAATAAGAAATAGTGTTTAAAATAGTTTGAATTATAAACTCTAACTAAAAATTTGGTAGGATTAATTGATGTTTACAATTATTTAAATAAATTAACAAAATTATAATTTATATATAACACGGTAATATAATAAAGTAACCCGCAAAAAAATAAATTAGAACATTTTATATGTTATAAGTACCCATCGTTTGTAAATTATAAATTACAAACTGATAAATTAACACGTGCAAAGTTCGGGCTTTTATTCAGTTTTATGAAAAATTAAATCATGTAATAGGAATTATGAGGGGAGGATACATAGAAAATAATAAAAGATGAAAAAAGTGTTCAGTTGGTAACAACCAAAAACTTATATTTTAATTTAAAAACTTCACATACATTATTCATAACTTTCATAATTAAAAGAAATAAAATATTTTAAAATAACTTTAGAAATTTTTTATTTAGAATTTTTTGAATTTTTATTATTAATTATTTATAATAATAATAATATCAATTTTTATCATTTTGTAAATTTTTTGAAAATAAAGGATAGAGTATACTTGTAATAATAAAATTAATTATATATTAAAGCATAATATAATTTTTTTCGTATTATTTAAATATTTTTATTTTTTTATTGAAAATATTTCATTGAAAAAACTATTTGTAGATATTATAATTTTTATTATGAAAATATTTCATTAAAAATGGAAACAGTTGAAAAATATATCTTTTGTTGTAAAAAAAAATTGTGAAAAACAATTTAAACCTATTTTCTAAATTTAGTTAAATTTTAGAAAATTGAAAAATTGTTTTCTAATTTTTCAAATAAAAAGTTAACTAATTTGGACGCAGAACTCTATTTTTCAGTTTTCTTAAAAAACTTTTTTAGAAAACCATTCAAGTCTTTCTACAAGTGAACACACCCTCACATTGATAATTAAATTACCAATTATCTTTTTCACACATTTATAAATTGTAATATAATTATTAAACTTACCTACTAGCTTCTTTATCGTTTAATTTTACAAATTTTTTAGAATATATAATTGTAGGCTTTACCATATTTTGAAAATTATAGTAATTGGAATACTATTAAATTAAACAGGTATATATGATTTGTTCAAATTTATCAGCAGTTGCAAGTCAGGTTACATCATTAGATCATTCAAATTTAGATCCTACTGCTCCTGTTCCGTTGAATCACTATTTTATTAGAAAATTTCTTGTCTACACGTAGACAATTGCCTACACGTAGACAATCACTATTTTACAATTGGGATTGATTTTGTAACTACCACTTATTGTGTTTAAGTGTTTGGCTCGGTTAATACACCTGTAAGTAATTAGGGTGAATTTCCTCAAATTCGTATTTAGTTGTAGCACTTAGAGATTGAAATTTTGGAGGCATATAGGGAGAATAATTTTAATTTGAAGTTCGTTTCATTACATTAATTATATTATACTATATGCATAACATAATAATTTAATTACTGCAAGTCTTTTTAATAAAATCTAAGCAAAAATGGATTTTTTCTCGTTTGTTGAAAAGACTGATTAATTAGAAAAAGAAGGAAACTAAGGAAATAAAAGAAAGAAAATAGAGCTTACTTAGCAAATCCCATAACAAATCCATATATTTATATTATGTACAGAACCTGGAAATAAAAAAAAAAATACCAATCATAATCTTTGGTCGGTCTTCTCCCTTTCTATAAATATGTAGAATTAGATTTTTCGAAATATCTTCAATTTCATTGAGATTCTTTTAACCGAAGGCATGCCTCCCTTAGTGCCGCGACAGCCGCACCCACGGCCGCAGCGGCGGCGGCTGCAGCTGGGGCGGCGGCAGCGGCAGCAAAGCACAATCGACGTGAAGATAAAAATTACACGCGTAACATTTGTAGCTAATAGAATTTCCGACTCTATCACATTTCGAGCATTTGAATTGGAAATCGACCCATGGTGGCATTATAATAAAATTAAGAGCGTGTTCATGACCTTCATATTTAACAATAGGGGGCGGCGGCAGCAAAGCACAATCGACGTGAAGATCAAAATTACACTCGTAACATTTGTAGCTAATAGAATTTCCGACTCTATCACATTTCGAGCATTTGAATTGGAAATCGACCCATGGTGGCATTATAATAAAATTAAGAGCGTGTACATGACCTTCATAATTAATAATAGTGGGTAAAAATGTACTTTGGATATGGGTTTGAAGTAGGCAATCAGAACAAAATTTTGAGAATTTTTGGCAAAGATTACATTTATATTGTTTAGGAAAATCATAATCAAATGGATCTTTTTTTAAAAAAGGAGGACAATTTTCCCTCAAACCAATTAATTTGTGATTTAATTCTGCACAAGCTTTGTGGAGGATGAATTCATCACATTCAGCGCACTTATAGATTTTACCAGAAATGAGTTGTTGGCAACAGTTGCATTCGAGCTTCTCAAAACTAGAAATGGAATGGTCTTCAATGAATGAAAATTCATGTGCATGTCTCTCTGTGAAAGTGGTCTCAATAAGATCAACATTACCTTTAGAAGCATTATCAACAGCTTGACCATGATGTGATTCTATAGCCTTGAATATTTCTGCGACAAAGTCCTCTACGACAAAAGTTTTTGTAATCTCGATACTAATTTTTGGTACTTGCATAATATTATATTGACAAACGGCTTGAACATTGTCGTTTTGAGTTTTACACTCGATGATAATTAGAGAGACATCTTTAGAAGTTGCAAGTTGCACTAAATCATCGAATTGGGTATTATTAGATAGTGGAGTATTGAGGATAACTCCGAGTTTTGAATCGAGTTGGGTTGAACAGATTTGAGAGGCAATTTTAAAAGGCAAGAGGTAAGATTCAATGGAGGAGCTTGGAATGAAATTTTGAAGGTAAGGGGTGATATCTTCTTCATCAATTAGAGGATATTGAAGAAATGCAGCTATTTTACGAGATATTTCGCTCTTTTTTATACTTGAAGGACCCATCATTGCTATGATGATTGGGAATTTTGATTGTTCTTGATTATCCTTCTCATGTGATATTTCCATTTTTCTATTTTGAATTTTCAAGCTTGACAATATGTTCTGTTTTCTTGCTAAGATCTCATTTGAAATTTAACTATCATTCCAATATAATATCTTTTAGCATCTTATGTTCCTTAGTAGTTACGTTGATTGTATTTTGATATTAGAATATTAATTTTATCCACAAAGACGAATGCTTTTTTTTCTATTCCTCAATCTTGCTGGTGTTGATCATCAAGTTAAGAAAAGAATCAATAAATATTTATGCTAAAACTTGTACTTCTTTCATTCGTGACAAAGGAAAGAATATACATATATATATATATATATATATATATATATATATATATATATATATATGTGTGTGTGTGTGTGTGTGTGTGAATATGAAAAATAAAAAACAACAAACAAATAAAAAATTGAAAAAAGAAAATCACTCTTGCTTCTCATTCACACACTAAAAATAGCATAACTTGAAAATAAAATAATTGAGGATATCGAACCTCACAATCCAAACTCTAAATTCCCCAATCACTGGTTATAAAAATCCATGCAAAAACAAGTTAAAAATAAAAGGAGAAACATTTACTTCCATTGCATTACTTTAAACCAAGTCTCTATCAACTTGTTATTTATACTCATTTTTATGTTTTATATTAGATATTGATTATAATTTTTATTTTATATTATTTAGATTTTTATTATATGGTCCTTTATCTAAAATTTATAATAATTTGTATATGTATTAATTCTACAATATCACCTGATAAGTACGTTTTAATATATAATAATAATAATAATAATAATAATAATAATAATAAAACATTATATATATTTTTAAAATTAAAATTTTCAACTGTTTGTCATCATACACATACATATGTTCAATTTATTTAAAATAAATTTTAAAAAGTAAAAATTTTAAACTTTAAAAGGCTTAATTATATATATTATATTTAAAATTCATTTTTTTAAAAATATATCAAATCAAATTATATAAACATAAAAACATAATATTATAAAAGAATTTACTTTTTTTTTTATTCTCTCCTAAATAAAGTGTTTTAAATTATAATAAAAAACATAATCAAATATTTAAAATATATTCTAGTTTTTTTTATGACGTGCATTTAACTTTTCTATTGCATATATCTGTTGCACATGTAATACTCGTAGTTTGTACTTGTTTATTTTCATATACAATATTAACTATTTATTATTATTTCTCTCTTATATTGTTTATCTTTTTAATATTAGAAGTTTATCTTTTTATTGTGAATGCATAAATAGTTAAAAATAAGTTAAATATTTTAATCAAATTAAATGTACCTATGAGTTTAAGTAATGTAATTTAAAATCATTGAATTTAATAATTTGTATACCTTTTAAGTTTAAAAATTATTTACAAAGTTTGTCAATTTAAAAAAAAAATTCAAATATAATCAATTTAATAAATAAAAAATCTGAAATCTAGTAAACTTTTGCTTATATTAAATATAAAAAATAAATAAACTTATATATAAATTATATATACTTCATTTAAACCAAATAAGATTCAAATAAAATCGTTAATATTCCATAGAATTTATGAATAATTACAAGAATATTAAGTTTTTACATGTTTGACCAAATAAGAAAATCATTATATATGATATTGTAAAGAAGTTTTGCTTCATAATCTTTAATCAAGTGGTTTTACTTAATAAAATGAGGAATAACTTTTGAAACTACTTTTAGGTGCGTGAGCATACACGATCGCCTTAATTTAAAATCACACTAAACTAAATCAAAATTCAAGTGAATTTTTAAAACGAAAAAAAGCCTCAAATTAAATATACTTCAAAATCTAATTAGTTCAATCAGTTTTACATACACTTTGTAGGTTGGTTAATTTAAGCATTTTACTAAAAACAAAGACCAAAAAAAAAAAAAAATCTATGCAAACTAAAAACTAACGTAAATCAGTTTTACTCGATGTTTTAATATCTTTAACATTAAAAAATATCCCTAAAATTGCAAAGGGATATAATTTCTCTTTTTTTTAAGGAAATCTTACATGATTAATTAATCTAACAATAATATTTTTTGAACATATTGAATAACTCCAACTAAGTGCAAAATAGGTAAAATGTATTTTATAATTCCTTTTTACTTACTATTTATTATTTTCTTTCTCTCTCTATTCTTGGGATAAATAGTTTAAATATATGTATATATTTCACATAAATATATTCAAGAGAATATTAAAAGAAATATCAAATTTCACATAAACTATTAGATCAATTAAATATTTATTATTCTTATTATTATATAAATTTTTTTTACCTTTATTGCCATAATCCGATTATTTCTGAGAGATTATAAAACAAAAATATCACATATTCTTTTCTATAATAAAAAAAATATTAGGTAACTATTTTTCATCTTAGATAATCATCTATAAGAAAAAGAAAGTGAAGAAAAAAAATTAATTGAATATTCTCAAATACACCACTTTATCATGAAATTTTTTTTTTTTCATAGAAAGAACTAAAAAAAAATTAAATATCAGAATATCTATATGTAATATAATTTCAAAAATTTATATTTAAAAATTTTTTCTATTTGAAAATTTGTTTTTAAAAAATATATCAAATCAAATTATACGAACACAAAGAAAAAAAATAATATTTATAGAAAAATATTTTTAAATTATTTGATCAATTTAATATTTAATATTTTTATTATTATATAAGATTCTTTTTCCCTTTATTGCCATAATCCGATTACGGATTATTTCTAAGAGTATCATAAAAGAAAATATCACATATTGTTTCTGTAATAAAAAAAATATTAGATAACTATTTTTTGTCTTAGATAATGGTCTATAAGAAAAAGAAAGTGAATGAAAAAATTATCAAATATTCTCATTTACACCACTTTATCGTGAAATTATATTATTTTTTCCATAGAAAGAACTAAAAAGAAATTAAATATTTGAATATTTATATGTAATATAATTTCAAAAAATTTATATTTAAAAATTTAAAAATTTATTTTTAAAAAATATATCCAACAAATTATACAAACATAAAAAAAAAATAGTTATAAAAAATTAATTTTTCTATTTTTATCTCCCTCCTAAATAAAAAATTTTAAATTATAATCAAAATAAAATTAAATAAATAATAAATTTAAAAAATAAAATATAAAAATTTGCAAATGTCTCATTATCATATATATTTATTAAAAATTAATTTAAAAAAGATAAAACTTAAAAGCTTTTGAATGTTTAATTATCTATATGTATTTATTTAAAAATAATTTTTATAAATTATATCCATTCAACTAATAAATTTTAATTTATATATATATATATATATATTTCACATAAATATATACAAGAGAATATTAGATAAATTAAATATATATTAATGTCATTATTGTACAAATTTTTCACCCTTATTGCCATAATCTGATTATTTCTAAGAGTATTATAAATAAAAAATATCACATATTATTTTCTATAATTAAAAAAAGGAAAACTATTAGGTTACTATTTTTATTTTAGATAATCGTCTATAAGAAAAAAAAAAGTGAAACAAAGTGAAGAAAAAAATTAATTAAATATTTTCATGTATACCATTTTATCATGAAATTATATTATTTTTCATAGAAAGAATTAAAAAAATTACATATAAGAATATTTATATGCAATATAATTTTAAAATTTATATTTAAAATTTTATTCTATTTGAAATTTTATGTTTAAAAAATATATCCAATCAAATCATTCAAACATTAAAAAAAGTATTAATAAAAAAATATTTTTCTTTTTTTATCTCCCCTAAATAAAATATGTTAAATTATAATCAAAATGAAATCAAATAAATAATAAATTCAAAAAATAAAATATAAAAATTTTCAAATGACCGATTATCATATATATTTATTAAAAAATAAATTACATCCAATAAATTAATAAACTGTAATTTTTTATTTAACCATCAGTAACGATAATTTAAAACATCTTAAATTTCAGGATGACCCAATTAATTTTATTATTCTCCCTCTCATTTCCATTTTTATATATAGTATAGACTATATAAATATATAAATAAGCAGCATGGAAAATCACTTGCCGTAATAGTGATTTATCCATTAAAAACTTTTACTTTTTGTTAATTACATTTTTATCGTACAATGTTTTCTTTTTATTGCTTTTATTATGTTTTAATAAAATTCTTACCACAATAGATTTTTTTCACTTAATTCCTTTTATTATTATTTAGTTATATTTTACCTAACATTATTTTCTTGCTTAACTTTTCTATTATTTTTTAATTATACTCTTGCCAGAATTTAAATTTTAGTTATTCATTTAAAATTTGTTAAATTAAATTTTTAAATTTATATAAGTAAAGCTTAAATGAGTTTTCCAATGATTTTTTAATGCATAATTATAAACAATTTGAATAGTTAATTTTGTAATATATATAATTGATTTACTATTAATTTATATATAAAAAATGATCAATGGTTAAGTTTCTTCGTTAATTTGATTTATTTCAATAAAAAATGATCATGTCTGTTCTCTTATAATATAAAAATCATTATAATTTGAAAATTTTGGCAATTTACTTATCGTACATATTACTATTAACCATTGTTCTTAAAATTGAACCGGACCAATTTCTGACCGGTGTAGTTAGAAACTGGACTATGGTTCGGTCTGGATTAGATAGTAAAAATGAGAGAAAAAAAATCACTGAGAAACGATGAAAATTATGTAAGAACCGACGAACTGGTTTGAGTAATTACCATGATTCAAATCAAACCAACAAATAAAGAAAAAAAAGAACAAACGAAATTTGGAGCATGTGGATTGTTCCGAGAGCCAATGGTGGCCGAACCACTTTCGCCTGCAGCAGATTGCCGAGCTGTTAAGCCTGATGTTGGCGATGAGGTTTACATCGCTATGGTCGGACTTCAACGATAGATTTAAAGTTTATCTCTCCATAGTATTTTGTTTCTATGAAATAGAAAGCTAAGACTTTCGTTTTGCCTTCCATCTCCAAGTAGCCAATCCCTCATTCTGGCTAACCGGTATAATCCTCACACGACTGGTTCTCTCAGTATTTTTCCATCCTCTGTTTTTTTTTTTTTTTTACAACGACAGGCGGCATCCTGATCGTCTCCCTCAAATCTAGATCATCAGGCGCACACAACAGGAGGCCACCCTACGGGCAACAATCAAATCTAGATCATCAGGTCCGCCCAAAGAGGCTACTCTGCGGTTTCCATATAATCAGTATCAGTAAATCAGTATCAGTAGGTGCACACGGGGGCGCCGATCTCCCATTTACCCGGCTAACAGTAATCATAATCAGGATCCATATAACAGTAACAGTCTCACAAACTCATGGTGACCCACTTCATCCCAATTCCACACAAACAAGGTACAGCAATATCACATCACAAGCAATCAAGCAATATTTAATATCAACAAATAGTGCATCATAATATGGCAATTCAATAAATTAATGCATGATAACATTTAGCCGTGAATGCATGAATGCAGACAGATGATACTAGTTATCTAACACTACTCACTGTTCTTTATTGTCCTTTAAAAGGACAGCCTTTTTAGCCACATGCTTCCAGCTTTTGTCCTCGCTTTTTGGTATTTTATAAACCTTTAAAATAAATAAGAAAATTCTAAATAAGAATTTTAATTCAAAACTTATATTTCACAATCGTTTATTTATTTCAGTTACTGATCATTTAATTCACTGCATATACATTTGGGTTTTCTCATTTATATAAATAACTATTCTAAATTTTTCTACGTAATCTACTCTCGATATTAATTTCTATTTTTATTTTTCTACCGAAATTTATTTTATTTTCTACCGATATTTTGGCGGCACTTACCCTAAAATTTTAACTATCCACCAATCAGTTCATTCAATCAACTATCAAATTCTCACGGCCCATCTATCGGGCAATTAATCCAGTCAATTATTCCCATCCTCCATATTCTCCATATTAACATTAATTCATAAATTTTCTTCTTTAATTCCATAAATCATACTTTCCCAACAATTTTATTTATTACTAGAATTTCATTTTAATCAATCAAGTGATTTTAATTAATCAATAAATCAACACTAAATTAAATAAATTTAACTTATCAAAATTGCTAAACTAAATGAACTAATCAAAGATTATTAAAATTAATTTAATTAACGAGAGTTACTAAAATTAAATTAATGAACTAAAATTATTAAAATTTACCCCAAAAATATATTTTTCTTGCTAGATCGGGATTTTACGTGTGCCGGATCGGAGAGCAGTGAACGTCGGTGGCCGGATCTGACTGTAAATGAATGGCCGGAGTCGGGTCGGAGTGGCTGGACCACCTGAGACCGATGTGAAAACGGCCTGAGCTGCAGCGGTGGTGCGATCTGGTGGAGCTTCTGCGACAGCGAGCTGCAGCGGTGGCTGGGTGGTCTGGCAGAGGGCGGAGGCGCGGCTGGCGGCGCAGCTGCGATGGAGGCAGTGGCGCGACTCGATCTGGTGAGGCCACAGTCCTTTGCGACTGTCGATCTTGCTAGCGTCGAACGGAGAAGAGCGGCGACGGCGAAGCTGCTGCGGCGTGGAGTGGCGGCGAGGTGGTGCGCGAGGGCTGGGTGGCGCGCGCCGGACCTGCTCTGTCTCTCGCCAGTCACACGCAGACAGACGCAGGGAAGAAGGAAGGAGAAGAAATAAAAGAAAAGAAAGAAAGAAAGAAGATGAAGAAGAAAGGAGGAGGAAGGCGGCGGCAGGGGTGGCTGAGGGTTGTCGGTGGCTGGCTGGAGGTGCAGAGATGGTGAGGGAAGGGGTGAGGCATGCGCTGCATATAGAGGGAGAAGGTTTCTAGATGGTTTGGGTCGAACCGGTTCGATTCAATTCGATTCGGCCCAAATCTTTGGTTTTCAATTGGTTTTTGAATTTTTCAATCGATTTTCGGTTCGGTTTATTACAGTATTCGCACTAAAATATTAATATTAATTTCCAAGCTGTCGGTTCATTAAATTTAATTGGATAATGTTTGAAAATAAAAATTCAGGGTATTACATTTCAGAATAATAATTTTTTATTATTTTACTAGTTCAACCAATAAAATAATAATATTTTATATTTAAACTCAATAATAATATCTATATAAATTTATATTTTTATAACTTTTTTTTTCTAAATTGACTCAAATTAAAATTTCAAAGATAAAATATTAATAAAAATTAATGTTAATTTTATTTATATAAATTGCCCATTTTCATTTGAGAAATATTATATATATATATATAATACTAATTTTGACTTTTACTAAATGGTTTAGCTGTTCATATCTTCAATGACCCGAATTATTAATTTTAAAACTAAACAATTTAATTAAATTCTAAATTCCATGTAAATACCATCCCTTCAAATCGAAGTCATATCATATAGTCATAATATATATCATTAGATAAAATTAAAATAAAAGTTTTACAATCAAAATATTTTATGAGTTTAACTACTCGCTTTTAAATTTTTATTTAAAATCCATTGTTTAAATTTTAAGTTAATTTAAAAATAAGTAATAGTATTTAACAAAAGTATTCAAGTAAATTTTAAACAGCTTAAATATTTATGTAGCAATAGTAACTGTTTTAGTATTCTAGTAGTTTAGTTTACTAATAATCAACTAAAATGCTAACGGAAGTAACACTAATATATAAATTAAGTGCTGAACAATATAAAAAATAAAGATAACGTTTTGATTAGTACTTTAAATATTGTTGCCAAATATAATTAATTATTTTATTAATATTTATTTAAAGATAGCTTGATTTATCATGATTATTAAAAAGGATAGTATTAATTAAATACAAAATATAAAAATAATTTAATTAATTACATCATACAACACACTAAAATATAGCTTAATGGTAAATGTACTTATAATGTAATAAACCTCGAGCAAATGAATCCAACACATTAGATGTAATTTTAAAAACTTTCACATTTTCTTCTTTTATTATTATTTTTTATTTTTTTATTGAACCTTATTTTTCTTTTATTTCAATGCTCGCTCACCTGATAAATGATAAAATGAACTTATTCCTCGTCTTATTATTACAATTCTTAAAATATTAACTAAATTATAAAGCGAAGTAATTTTCTTTTGTGTTATAATATTTTTATCTTACGCCTAATTTAATCGAGAATAACTTAACTTGGGAACTTGAAGTTGAAGCGAGAAATACCCATTTGTTTGGTTCCCAAAAATATAAAAATTTTGAAAACTTGAAACTCTTACTTTCTGGATTATATGGAAAGTAAGTTACCCCTCGCCCCGGGAAATATACTTCTTGACTTTTAGAAATTAGAAAAATTCAATTTTACCCTTGCTTTTAACGTGCCTTACTTTTAATGCTATCAGTTTTTCTCCTTTCTTTATCATTTATCTTTTCCAAGTCCCAACAACACTATTTTCTTTATTAATATATATATAAAAAAATAGTATATTGAATACAAAATGAGTTGAACGGTGGGAAATATATATAAAAAAATGTGCTTCAAAGGTGTTTTCAATGAATCAACTAATACACTCAAATTCATTAGAGGGTTATTATTGACATTTTACATGTAAAATTTTATTAATATATCTTTATTTCTTTGGAAGTCAATAGTTCAATTAAACATAATCACTCTATAATTCTCAGGAAGTTATTTCCCTGAAAATTAAACTTTCCGGAAAAATAGGTGGACTTAAATCAAATGAGGCCTTAATGTCCACTCGGATTTGAGGGATAGACACAACGGATTCTAATAAGAATCCATTTTCTGAATGATAATTTCATTCATGAAAAATAAAGAGTAGAAGTCTAAATATTAAACAAATTAACAAAAATCTACATCTCCCCAAACCAAAAAAAAAAAAAAAAAAAAAAAAAAAAAATCTCGAAGCACCATAAACTTTCCTAAATCATATCTATTGCAAGACAAAACAACAAAATAAGAAATAATAGAATGAATAAGCAATTCTCAAGAAATTAAACTCAAAATAATAACGATAATAACAAATAGCTAGACCATGGCCATGGATTGAACTTCTTGTGCCATAAAAGTAGAAACCTTGTTCTTAGGCAGTGAATTAGAAGAAGATAATAATGAAGAATTAGAAACAGAAGAAGATTTCTTGGAAGAAAATTTATGAAAGACATTGAAAAAGGCTGCACCAGCAAAAAGGAAACAAAAGCAAGCAACAGGAATGCCAACAACTGTAGCTATGGCTATGAAGGTAGTTCCTGGACTGTCTTCTTCGTTTATGTACTTTATATCCATACTCACTGCTATAACTATAAATCCTCCTGTACATGCTGCTTGAAGGCCCATGAATACCCAGAAAATTGTTGACCCAAATAGCTTATCTATGCAATTTTTACTATCCATAACAATATTCTGAGAAAAGAAAAGAAAAGAAAACAAGGGAAAATAATGATCAACGAAAGGGATAAGGTGGAGTTACATGAGTACATATTCTCTGGAACTAACGAATGGAATTTGTTTTTTTCTTTTTGAAATTTAGGTTAATGATAAAAGTTTTGCCCAAAGTTTTTGCATTTTATAAATTGTGCCTTGTACTTTTTTTTACTAGTTATAATCCCAAATTTGAAAATATAATATTAATTGTACCCCTAATCAAGATTAAAAAAAAATATTGTTATATTAGTTAGAAGGGTGAGTATCAAATTCGCATTTGAAATTAACACATCATATGGCCAATTTAGTTTAAAATTTTAATTGGATTCTATAACTTCGTAAAATGGATTAATTGAGTTTGATTAATTATAATTTATTAAATTTTTATAATTGAAAAATCCAGTTAATTCCATTTATAATTTAGAAGGTAAATTAATAATTAGATTTATATTATATAGTTCAAAAGTCAATTTGACATTTTAGCACCTTTTCTATTTAGTTATTAATTATTAATTAATTAAAATAGAATACGTAAAATACACATAATTAACAAACCTGACATTCTTTCACAAAACTATTAAATTTTATAAGGCCATGATAATCCATATAATCTACGATGTGCACATTTTTCATAACCAATATGGGATTCTCGAAGCACTATCCTGCTCATGCCCCCCTCCAGTGACCATGCATAAAAGACTCGTACATTATACAAGTTTAATCTTTATTATTATTATTATTATTATTATTATTATTATGAGTTAAAAAAAAAAAAAAAAAAAAAAACATAGAGAGCACATATACGGATTAGAGACAGGATAGGGGCTCTTTCACAAAACTATGACAACTTTATAAAAACATGCTAATTTATATAATATACACATGCAAACTTTCCAAAATCAATATAAAATGACATTTATTGTCTTTTTCCATTTTAACTTAGGGTATAATTGATACAAAAGTTTTAAATTTGGGGTATAATTTAAAAGGAAATTGGGTATTTAATAGAAGAAAAGTAAACATGTTATTTGTTTGAATTGGTCGTGAGAAATTTATAGATAGACTTTGTGCTATTGACTATTGACTATGGAGTCCTCCTGCTAATAAGACATTGGAGAGTCTACATATTGGATGAAACAGCAAGAAAGACAAATGGACGGTAGAAAAAAGTTTATAGAGAGCCGCCATGGACAGTTGCCGAATTAGAACCTTTTTTTAATAAAAATGTAAAGCAAAATGAGTTGGCCTGCAATGCATATTCCTTTCTACACTTCATTCTCATGTAAGCTTTTATTTTGGAACAGAAAAATACAAATAACATATATATATATATATATATATATATTTTAATTTTCTGGATGGTTACTGACTATTATAATTTTAAGGGGAAGTCAAGTTTCATGACTTGTGTGCAATTACCTTAAGATGTACCTATGGGGTGGCCGGTTTCAGCTCGATGAACCGGCAGTTCAGGACCTAATTGGAGTAAGTTTCGATTCAGCTATTTTTGAGTTCTACCTGATTTTGGCAAAAGGCCTTCAATTCAATCAATAGTTTCAGGTCAATTCAAGTTTTAGCACCTTTGGGAGAGAATTGAAACTTAAACAGGGTTCAATTTCTGATTTGAGTTTTGCTCTTCCCAATTTGATTTCGGTTAAACCGGAGAAATGGCCAGACCTAAGTGTACCAACCAATCAATTCTATTTCAATGCATAATTTGACTTACGCATCTACTAAAATGAAATTTCTTCTCCGTAGGACTTAATTATGCACCCCCAAACTCAATTTCTCAATTAGGTCAGCTGAACAAATTCTTGGGGCTGAATAATAATAGTTAAGAATGTTAATAGAATCTCCAATAGATTAAGAAACAATAAAAATTTACTAACAAAAAGGAAAGCAGTTTAAATAATTTTAAATCAATAAATTTAATTTTATTAAACTCAACTATGAACATAATTTAAATTTCAGTGTGTCCCATACATTTGCAAACAAGAAGTTTTTGAGTTGCTGATATTCATTCTGTTGCTCCATTTCTTACTGTTAACTTCATCGCGCCCAGGCACAAAACTAATACCAAAGGCAGTTTATATGAAAAATAATATAGTATACTGTAAAGCAATGTACATCCTGAGGGCAGAGCAGATCAAAGGCAAGAAGTTGCAACATTCTTCCAAGCTATACAGAAAGCATTGTAACTATACCAGGTAAGAACGAGTAAAAACTGCAAAAATACTGCTTGCTTACAATTATGGGCAGAGCAGATCATTAGGCCAATAGTTCAATCATTAATGCAGAAGAAATTTAGGAGTTCAAAACTTTGACATCTCCTCTCCCTTCAACTGGATCGACAGCAACTACTAAAAATTGACCAGAACAGAAAGAAGGAATGTAGCACACAGTATCAGGGAAGTAGATTGATATCTAAATACAAAATGGTAAAAGGATGCTAACATTGAGAAGTTGCAAGAGAAAGTGGAAAAAGGAAATTTAGAAAAAAAAAAAAAATGAAAAATGGCAATAAGAAAAGAAGAAGCTGAAAATGGCATGAACGAGGGGAAGGCATGTGTAGTACAGATTCATTCCTTCGTAATTTATACATTTCATTAGTAAAATCAAGAAACTTTCATCTGAACCTCATACAGAATCATATGTAACACTCTCATAGTTATTATAGATAATCTCATCTTGATTACACACAAAAAAATAAAATAAAGTAAAAAGAGAGAAGGGACTTATTAGCCTTTCAATGGTTTATCATTTCTAGCATGAACAGATTTACAATTTCTCTCACAAACAATTGCAGTTAGAATTAAAAAAAAAAAAATGCAAATGAAAAAAATACGTTTAAATTGAAGACTTATCTATGTGTATATGTGCTGTTGAATCATCGATTAGCCATGAAATTTTACTCTATGGTATTCCACAAATTACTTACAGAAGAGATAATACACGGCGCCTCCAAATGGATGATTTTCTCCTGTTTAGGAGTTGTGGTGTGACATTCAGAAGTCCGAACATCTCCTTCGAAGTTTTCTCTTGCCCTTCAAAACCAACCAGTTTGGCTACAACAGCAGCGCTCTCGGTTATATGGTCCATGTCTGTTGTCTTAGTCCATAGTTGATGAACCAATTGCACCCTTCTATTGTTTGAACTCAATGAAATACCCCATTTCAGAAAAAGGTTCTCCCTCTCTTCTTTGGAGAGGCTCTTCTGCATCTGTCTACATAGCATCTGTCTCTCTTGATCCAAGGCCCTCTTGCTGTTCACAAAGGAAAATATATCATCTTAATGCAAAAGTACAGATACCTATAAGCTTATCTACATACAAGTTATGTCACTCAGAGGTACATGGACTTGCAAAATATTCGAGATCAACCAGGTTCTAGAAGAGTCAAGCTTGAACTCATAGTGAGTGGAGCTAAGTACAAGTACATAATTAACTCAAGTAGATTTCAAGTCTAATCAGGTTTTTACTATATATGTGATAATTAAATAATAATAATATACGAAATCAAGCTCGACCTCGCTTGAGCTCACTCAGGTTTATTTGAGCTATTACTTAATATGAACTATTACTTAATAATAATAGTATGTTTATTTAAAGTTTCAATGTAATTGAGCTGAGACGAGTCGAAGTTGACAATTTTCCATTGAACTCAGGCTCAAATTTAAATAAATATACAAATCAAGTTCGAGTCCCAAGTATTCTAATTGATTGAAGCTCCAGTAGCACTCTATATTTATTTGACTTGACTTGATTACTTTATATGTACTACAACCCAAATGTGCAAGTAATGTACCTTGAAGCAAGACTCACGATTCTTCCATCAACAATAGTTTCATCACCTCGAGAAAATGTGTCCTTGAGGAAGGACAGCTTCCTGAGCTCAACCTCCATGTAGAAAGAATCTGTGGGATCACCTTTATACAGCAGGAAGAAGTAGGTCCTGTGAACCAGTGAGACACTGCAATCATGCCAAAGTTCAATAATCTGCCCTTGGAGCCTCTTAAATTCTGAACGCCACTTCAGATCACTATCTAATTCATCTTGAATTGGATCCAGCCCAACATCTTTTACATTCTTTTTAGATCCAACGGACTTTGATTTTGTTTCTTGGTCCTATCAATCATGACAACCAACATAAAAGGAATCAGTGGTTAGCTTCTCAATCAAATCTAATTTTGCTTCACCATCCAAGTTAATGAAAGGGGAAATGTAGATGAGCAGTATTTTTCCTTATTACTGGATTTGACCATGGCAATTATCTCAGGATATATAACCAAAATTTATGGCCTCAGACTATTCCAATCATATCTATCAATAGGTCTGTAATTAACCCATAAATAATGTGAAAAGATCATAATATATTTCATAAATTAGAAAAATAAATCATGACGAAAGGCAAAATGCTCACCGAATGATCATCTGAGGACTTAATTCCCGCATCTGAGTTGCTGACACTGGTAGTACTCTTCCAATCAATAGAAGTTACAATACTCTGCAATTGATAGTCATCAACAGCAAGGCTACCAACAGAAGCCGATGAGTCATTTCTTGAAAATTCTCGAACATCAACACCATGTTTCAATGCAGAATATTTCCTCTGAGAATTCTCAGTTCTCGCGGTAAAATCATTCCCAAACGCCATTGATGTTATGCCCTCATTGCTTTCCATCCTCTCTAAGAAATACGTAGGCATGCTCATTAATCTTGCTCTACAACTTCTACTCCTGACCATTTTCAAGCTTCTTGACCTAAACATGCCTTCATCAGGCAGCGATCGAGATGGTTTTTCAGGGGAGGGTACTATAGAATCAGAATCGAAGTCATTCAACTCTTTCTGTTCCTTAGGAGATGGTTTTTCAGGGGAGGGTACTATAGAATCAGAATCCAAGCCATTCAACTCTTTCTGTTCCTTAGGAGATGGTTTTTCAGGGGAGGATACTATAAAATCAGAATCCAAGCCATTCAACTCTTTCTGTTCCTTAATTGAGGGTGACTCTAATTCCTGAATTTCTGTAACTTCATTCTTAGCCTCTGTCAATCCTGGGGTGCCTGTGTTTACATTAGGAGATGAAATATTAGAGTCTGCATATCTCTGTGGTCCAGTCTCTAACATTTCTGAATTTGCATAACCATTTGTGCTAAACTCTCCAACTGTAATGCATTGGATTTCCTTGCAAGGATTGTCTAAATTTTCCAGAGCATGGTCTTTGCTATCCTTCTTATGCACACCATTTTCAACAAAATTAGCAATAGATGTTGGCAGTTCAGGAGAGGAATTCGCTCGAACATAATCCCCTTCAAAGTCTTCAAGTTGGATAAAGTTCTCATCAGAAATGCTACTATTGTCTCCAACAGAGCACTGAGATTCAACAAAAGACCTGATGCCAATATGTAGGAAGTGAGGCTGCTCTGAAACAGGTGAATATGATACTGAATTTTCAGATTTGAATGAATGACGCACTCGCAATTTAGGGTAATGACGATCTTGATCTGCCTGGACAAGGAACCAGACTTAGAGTAGGTAAAGGGATATGATATTGAATGCTTCAGCAACATAAGATTTTAAGAGGGAGCAAGGTAAAAATATGCATACTGAGATTGTTGAAGATCTATCATCTTCAGCCACTCTTAATAGATTCTCAACCTGCAAATGAGCTAGTACTAATTGCTGATTCAGCTCCAAGACTTCTTTCTTTAGCTGCATGAGGAGATAAAAGCGCAAATTCATGGTTAAACCAAAAAAGAAAGTAGCTGGGTATTGCATACATGAATTCATATCCTGAATTCCTGATGCATATGACATGTAATGTTTGGAATATATTTAAAGCATGAATCATTATTCAAGTGATAAGAAGGACAAAGAAGAGTGCAAACCAAAATTTTTTGGAAATTACCAGAGAATTTCTTTAAGAAAACATGAGACAGAGGAAACCAGACTCATTATGGTAGCTGAACCCCCCTAATTCCACGTATGGGTCAAAGTAGTATGCTTTGAAAAATTCCATTATGCAATATGAGGGAGTCAAAGAGGGCTAGTTATCAGTTTGAATCCATTTAGTCTTGATTTGGTTAATTTCTAGTGCAAGCTAGTCCTTTCTCTGCTCAAGTTAAATTCTAAAGCCTTAACCATAAATTGTGCCAATAATATGGTAAACCATGGGTTAGCCAATTACCCTCCGTGGCATGCTTTCTGGGCGGCCAAGGTTCTTAATCCTAGATTCCTAGATTTGCTTCCTTGCAAATTACCTAGGACACAAAAGAGAACTGTTTGACCAAGTTCCGAGGTTGATGCTCACAGCTATGGTTTTATTCATGGCAGTTATTTACGAAAACTAAAGACATGAACATGATGCAGAGAGAACATGTTCAAAGGAGGTTTCCAGTTCATGCCATTTGCAGATGATGGGAGATATGTTGAGAATATAAATGCAAGAAGAGAACTAAATTTTGAAGCCATGTTCTCATCATAAATAAACATAAGGATGATTGATTACTTATTTACTAATTATGGATAGGCCCAATGTACATGTACGTCTGGCATTCAATTTTCCAGATATGTACCTCTGTTAGTCTATTTCCCTAATGCAAGTGTGCTCTCATGATTTTGAAGATGCAGGCAGATGATACTCAGGAGCAATTAACAGGAGCTTATGATATCACCTTTTCAATCTGAAGGTCTTTTTCTCTCAATAGTGATATGGAATCTGAAATGACAGAATTTGATCCTGTATTTCTCAGCTCACTCTGCAGTCTAGCCAATTCTCTTTGAAGTTTCTTTACCAATGCTTTATCAGATACGACCACATTGACACGTGCATTTGTTGTCACTTCTTTTGCACAGCTTGCAAACAGGAGAGTGTTTCTAGACTGCTCAACGTGACTTCGTGCAGGGCTTATTGTACAGATGATGGCAGTCCTAGCATTGCCTCCTAAGGAGGACTGCAGTATGCGGGTCAGCTTTGAATCTCTAAAAGGAATATGCCCATTCCTTCCTTTGCTGCATTTCCAGCCATAAAGTTAGATAAATTAGCACCAATATGATATTCAGTTTAATTGGAGTTGTGTTCAAACACTAAAGGCAATAAAGAAAACAAAGAAAAAGGAGACATAAAAATTGCAGATTCGATCCAATGATTGCATGAAGAACCTTTGCTTTGAAAAAATAAAAAAAGGCTATTGGAAAGACCTAGCTGCTTCTGTCAGTTGTCTGTATCCTTCATAGTATTCCAACAAAGTTATTTATTTTAGTATGCACATCTTGACTTTTATATGGAATATTGAATTACAATAGTTCATGATATAATGAAGTCACAAGGCAATTGAATCTATGTTTTCCAAGTTATGTAGCACAACATAGTCCATGACCGAGAGTGAACAGATTGCGCCTGGTGAGGAGTGCTCAAACTTTTAAGTGCTTAAATAAATTGTCTATGTATTTTGAGTTTTCACTTGAGATGGTTTTTTGTGACCTCTGTGAATTACTAGTGTCAAAGAAAAGGAATAGGCGGAAGGAAAAGCCTTCATAAAGAATGAAAAATAAGCAACTATAGGAGAACGGGATTTAAAGCCTTTGGTCCATATTCCATGCATCAACGTATCTCCTACTGGTACATCATATTATTGGAATGCATGGTGAGATCATATTTTGCTACGATGTGCATGCGCATCAATGCAATTTATTTTGCCTTCTTTTACTTTTTGAGCAGTTCATGAAGTTGCATAATCTGACAACTTGGGTATTAAAATCCAGAGACACTATTCAGAGAACAATGTAAATGCACAAAACAAATAAGCTGGCATGTGGAAAAAAACCAGACATGTTAAATTGCTTCAAAATGACTATATTTGTCACCCTGTTTTATCCTTAGATATGTTATAAACTAAAGCATTGGTATACAATTTTCTTTCTTTCATCGGTGGATTACAGGAAGATGAGATAGGGTAGTTTCACAGGGCTGCACTAAAAGTGATAAGGTGCCCATCTTGTAAGGTGGTTGTTTTTCTTTTTTGTTTCTCAAATATGAAATAAAGATCACTAATTAAAACTTACTATTTTTCTTATTTAGTGTTTTTAAAACAGAAAAACAGGTATTGACAGCAAAGGAAACCATAGAAATAGGTTTTTTTGGTTGTTTCATCAACTTGTTCTCCAAGATGCAAGCTTTTAGTGTAGGAAAAAAATAAACCAAAAACCAAAAAAAAAAAAAAAGATATCAGACAACGTAATTTGCAACTCCACTTCTGTCAATAGATGTCAAAATTTGAAATTTGACAAGTTTAGAGAGGTAAAAAAAAAAACATGTGTTTAATGGGATCAATTTGGATTCTTATAATCATATTTCTTTAAAATACTAAAAAAATTACTAGTGTTATAAAATCCAGTGCTTCCAACATCATTTCTCAAGTATTATTAAATTTGAGGGTTGAAAAGTAAATTGCAAAAGCAAACCTTAGCTTACGAATAACCGTTCCCAATGTTAGTAAACTGCGATTTATGTGACACCCTTCTTTCAACCTCATTCCAGCTGACAAAGACTGAGATGCACGCTCACTTCCTGCTAGATCAACAAAATTCTGTGGAGACCAATGATCATTACATGCTTCTGTCAGTATTACCAAATGAATCGGTGATTACATGATTTTATGATTCATACCACAGTGGCTGCAAGGCTGCTTGACTTGTCATTGCCTAAGAACTCACGTGCAGAACTTTCAATTGTCTGTCATGCACCCATTATCAGTAAACAACATAGCAAATAATTAACTAGCAGAGTAACCACAAATTTGAAGTGAAATAACCATCAAGTTGTACCAGTCTCAGAATCTGATGAGATCTGGAACTTGTTTCGTTCATGGAAGTCTCCCCTATTTGTCTCTGAGCTGCAGAAATGCACCACGTCATTGTTAAGTATGCAGTCACTAGTCCTCTAGAAAAAATTAGTCAAAGGACATGACTTGCCTTCACAGATAGATAGAAGTTCTATAAAATGATTCCAATCCCTTAGAGTTTCCTCTGTAAGTCTCTCAACAACAGTCCCCCTCTGTTAACATTGATTGTTATTGCGCCGGAAAATGCATGCAGCAGTTCTTCAGCAGAAAAATGAGAGAGAGAGAGAGAGAATTACCTCTGGATCATCTAGAAGTCGAAGAGGAGTTGTATCCACACTAAGGAGGTCCCTGACAGATTCATTGTAAATCTCCATGGCAGAGAACTTCAAAATAAATTCTCTTTCCTTGTGCTGCAGATGGGAAAAGAATTTTTCTTTTTCACCAAATCAAGTCGAAACCAAAGAAAAATAATCAAAAGCTGGATGCATTGATTTGATTACCTTGTTAGCATAGTCATATATATCTGCTACAGTATACTCGGTAATTCCACTCATGGTATATGTCTTTCCACTACTTGTTTGTCCATATGCAAATATACTTGCTGAAAATAATTATCATCCAAATGAAAGACAGAAAAAGTAAGAACAAATGAATTTTTGAGTGACGTTTCTTCCGATAAGAACAATGAAAAACTTGAAGAGGTTGTACTTACAGTTTATACCACTGACAACTGCAAGAGCAACTTCCTTTGCTCCTTCCTCGTATACCTGCCTTGTGGAGCAATCAGGCCTAAATACTCTGTCTAGAACCACCAAATTAACAAAAGAATAGAAAAATACAAGATTAAGTATGGGAAACTATATATCTTCTATGATATCAAGTGCTAAAAACACTCTCTACAAATACATTAAGAACAACATTGACAGCCAAAATACAGCACTTCAGAATGACAGCAGAATAAAAACATTGCTCAAAGCCTAAAAGTGAGTCATAATCAGCATTAGTAGATTTTTTGGGGGGGGGGAGGGGGGGGGGGAGCATGATATCCAGTTTCTCAACATTAAAAACAAATTCGAGCAAAAACATTCATCAAACAGAAGATTTATCTTTATGTCAATAGATTAGCTGTGCAGTGCATGCGATAACTTGTATCGAACCTTGGCAACTGCATTAATCCTTTTCTATCAACAGAATTTGGCAAATCTTAGACAACATTGAAGATGAAATTAAAATCCTAAATCAATATTTACTTAATTATGATATAAGTAAATATCTTACCAAATGTATAGGCAGTTGGGTACATGGACCTCTCTGAAACAGAAAGATTATTCCTATATATGATTGTATTTTCATTGATACATTCCCAATCTGATACATCATTCCTTGCAGTTTCCTTCTCATTCAAAGGTCTCAGCCGAACGGAAACGAGAATTTTCTCCTCAGCACCACTTGGCTCCTCCTCCTCAGCTGCTCCCATATCTCACCTTCTATATCTACAAGACTGGAATTTATACCATATGTAAAGAAGTCAATGTATGCTAATGCAGACCATAAACTATATCATCTTTGCCTCTTTTCTTCAGCTCCCTCCCTTTTTCTTTTACTTCTTACTAAGTTAAAATATTAAGGTAGGAATTTTGTATGGCTTTAATATATAAAAGAAGCTTGCTGGACTCTTTCATAACATAAGGGCCACATAACCTTAACAACTACAATCATATGCATCAGCAACTAATCATGGGTTAGTGCTAAATTCACCGACACATTTGGTCAGTTCTTTGTCTCAAACAAAAACCCCATTTTTTTTTAATTGCCAAATTAAACACCTGACCAAATGCACGCACCCATTCATAAGCTGTTATTCTTATTTATAGTCAAAGATAGTTGTCATTTAATTAGTGAATTTGGAGTTTTCTTAAATGGTCCCAAGTAACAGACTGTCAAACAACTCCATGATCTTCTCTTGTTTCCTCTACACCCTTAATAGAATATATTTTGCAAATATATAAATATAGAAAGAGAGAATTATTATATAATAATAACAATAACAATAATAATAATAATAATTTTCTTTTTTACCTTGGAGAGTGAGAATTCAGTGTCCCTTTCCAGGAATGTTGGTGGCCGGTGGAAGAATCTTCACTGATTCCATGTGCAGATTATCTGTATCACAACCAGGCACAGACAACTCTGAAAATCACTTGGATTTTCTGCTCCAAAAACTTCGTGTTTTTGGCTGTTTCGACGTCGTTTATGTAACACCTATAACAAACAAAAACACCTCATCTTATCCATCACAGGTTAGCAGAAAAATCTCAAAAGCAAAGACCAGAAAAGAAAATGCGGCCGTTACAAGAACGTAGAAGAAGAAATAAGCGTAAATTGGAGTCAGAAAAGTCACTTTCAAGCCGAAAACAATTAGGAATTCAATTCCAAAACAATGCCTAAGCAGCATTTGATAAAATCAAACTTCCAAAATTTTCCGCGAAAATTCTCCGGATCAAAGGAAAAATATCAAAAAATGAGAAAATGTAGGAATTCTCTGACCTGAAGCAGCTCTGAAATTATTCCAAAAATTGAGAAATGAGGAAACAATTTGAGGAAATTAGAGAAAATAGAGAATGAGAGAAAACCGAAAATCTGTTCTCTCTCTTTCTCTTTTCTCTCATAGGCAAGGCAGGGCTGTGAGGAAAATATAGTATGGGAGGATTATAAATGGAAAATAGGGAGTTGGGTTGGTTAGTTGCTATCGCAGCTGCTGTGTGCTTATTACTAGCCTTTGATTTAAAACTACCGCGCGAAAGGCTTAAGGGTTAATAAGGTAAAGCTATAATTTGAGGTAGCTTTGGGATTTGACAAGTTTAGCCTAATTAAGTAATTATCATGTTTTTTTACCTAATTTGCTTCTCATTCAAGCCTAATTGCATTCATTAAAGTATATTAATTATTTCATTAATCATACTATTAGTTTTAAGTTAGTTCAATTCAATGATAACTTCAATCATCTAAAAAATTGATTAGTTAAAGTACTAAGTCATTGCATGTTGCACCAAAAGAAAAGTAGTTTTTTTTTTTAAAAAAAAATATATTTAATGTATATTTAAGTTTTAATTTCACTAGTTGACTTTCTTTTTTTTTTTTTCAAATTTTCCTACGAGTATCCCGCACGCTATGAGGTAGAGGTGTGCAAAATTAACGATCGAACCCAATTAAAACGAATCAAAAACCGTAGTTCGGTCAGTTATTCAAGGGAGGTTCGGTTTATTGATTTATTCTATTTAAACCGAATTTATTATTTGGTTCGAGTCGATTTCATTAAAAATTTATCAATTGGATTTAAAATCGAATCTACATGGCAAAAATTGATCAAGACCGTACTGATTAATTCGGTTCGAGTTGATCCAATTCAGATGTCAATTTCGGCTCGGTCTATCATCCAAAAACTTCGATTTGTAGTTTTTGGCTTAAGTTAAATTCAATTTGAACAGAACCGACTGTTTGCTCACCCCTATAAGTGTTTTTCTATATATTAAACCATGGACCTTATCAACATCGTTTGATAAAATTTATATGTTTTTATTTTTTTAGTTTTTTTAAACAAAATAATAATTTTACCTTTAATAATAATAATTTCGTCAGTAAAAATAATTAAAATTACATTATTACACTTTTGTCAAAATTTAAATTTCTTTGCTCGTAAAATTGGAGTATTAATTATGTAAAAAATTAATTTTAAATGAATTATATATTGCGTTCAAGTTCATAGCAAATTAAGCTTTATTTTTAAAAATTAATTCTATTGATAGTTTTTTTTTTTTAAAAAAAAAGTAAAAAGCGGGAATTGTTTGTTGTTTCTTTTTCAAAGGTGATACTGAATTGTCATTAATTCAAATACCAAATCGATCCGTTTAGTTAATTGGTTCATTGATTGCACGTGAAGGCTTTAAAGCTTTTTCAATTGTCAAATGAAATATTAGAAATTAAATAATTTTTATGAATTTTCTTTTCTCTTTAGCTATTTGGACAACAAAGATTATTCTGTTGATGCTCAAAATAGAGATTTTGAAGGGAGAGAAAAAAAAAAACAAGACACTTATCGAATAAGGCAGTTGAATCGGTGAAAATAAACTGTATTTTTAAATAAAATTTATCTATAAATTCAAGAATTTGAAATATAAAATTATCACCGCTACGGAAATCCTATTTTAATATCACATCAACTTGAGATAAAAAAAAATTAAATTAAAAAATCTTGCAGGGTTAGCTTGTAAATGCAATTGAAAAAGTGAAACTGAAAATTAATTCCACCATCCAGAAGGTAAGACAATGAAGGCAGATGGGTTGCAATTATTTGTTTAATTAAGAATGTTGACAGAAAGGAGTTTGCTAGCAGCTACAGTATTTTATGGTTTGGCTTTTCCATTCTTGAATTTCTGTTATTGTCAAAGATAAGGATTTAAGACTCTGGTTATGTCAATCCTTTCTAGCTATTTTTTTTATATATATTTTTTATTTAATTAACTTTGAAATAAAGGAAGGAAGAAGAGGTAAAATTAATTTAATTTGCATGCATCAATCATATGCCAATCAATAGATGCCTTTGAAGGAATATTACAACTATCGGGTCCAATTCTTGATTTATGAAAAAAGAGAAAATTATTGATTATTATGCAGATTAAAATTTATTATAGTAAAAAAAATATATTAGTACCAATCCCTAATTGTATAGCTCGTAATATTATTTCGGCTCGTCGGACATTCCAATAAATAATATAAAAATATTATAATAACTTGAAGAAATATCGATTGATTTGCCTCTGGACTTCTACGATGTACAATTAAGTTTTTATATTGATTTTAATAAAAATTTTGCAACTAAAAGCCAGTTGTAGCCAAATTTTAATTGGTCAACACACTTGTTTCGGTTAAAAAAATTTATCCAATTGGTCTTCTAGTTGAAAATATCTATTAAAACAGATCTCAGAAATTAATTTTTGAGTGAATTATATATTACAATTTAGTTTAAGCGGCAAATTCTAGAATAAATAGAATAAAAGTTACAAATGCAATTAAAATATTTTATGATAATACCCAAACTTTTCAATTTTCATTTTTGGTTTTTTTTATAATCAAGAGGTGTAATCCCCTTGAGCCGTAGAGTGTAAAAGTTTTTTGTCCTTCCAACAAAGTGTGTTTTCTGAGAATCGAATTTGTATTTTCACCCTTATAAAAGTTAAGGTAATTTATCACTTCGATCAACATCTTATTAGTTACCACTCCGATCAACACGTTGCGAGTTATCAAACTTTTCATTTTTAATTAGTAGAAATATATTAAATTTGCAATTATACACCTCCTTAGTAGCTGTCTGTTTCATAATTTAAGTAACAAATTGCAATAAATTAAAATTGTGCATTGTTCATTGATTTACATATACTATATATAGAGTGTATATATACAGTATATAAGTTGCTTTCTTCTCCTACAGTAACCTTGGATTGTATTATAGTCTACTGATAGGTGAAGCTTCCAAGCTTGTTAAATATGTCTGGCTCTACAGACAAACAAAACAAAAAAGCTGCTAAATAAAAAGAGGGTGGGGACTTCTTTTGACCAAAGGAAATTTCTGCAACTAATGACAGCCAAACACCCCATGTGGACTGTGAAGAAAGAGAGAGAGAGAGAGAGATAATAATAATAATGGTTTCACATATATATATATATTCATAATCATATGCCTTAAATTCCTGCTTCATCTTCTTCTTCTTCTTCTTGCATGTGCATTGAAAAAATGAAATGTGAAGAATCTACTTTCTATAAAGAGAGAGAGAAAAAAAATGATAAATGGAAATCAATAATGATATGTATATATGTGGTCATTTTTGGGTTTGGGGTAATCACTTATGCTGGACTTTAAAAATGCATGCATGTGCAGTCCCCCACCTTTAGATTGCTTTAAATTCAATCTTTAGGCTTTTCAAGTTTGTTGCCTCCACTGAGAGTTGAAATTCAGTTGTCTTTTTTCTTTTTTTTTTTTTATATAATAAGATGTTTTTTCGATTTTTAGCCTTTCCAACAACAGTTTAAGAGGAATTAAAAACTTCTGATTATGCTAAAAAAGAAAAAAAAAAAACTATAAATGAGTCAAATGTTAATAAGATATTTCAAATTTGAGTCCAAAAAATTTATTTTAATCGATTTGATAAATTTAACCAGTCGAATTTAAGTTTATTTATCAAAATAAATGTATCAATCTTGAGTTTTGTAACGAGTTCGTGGGTTAACTTAACATATAATCATAAATTTCAGTGTGTATATTAGTTTGAGCTCAAGCCATTTATAAACTAAACAAGTCGGATTTAAACTGAATTTTTAAGACTCCGATTAGCTTGAATTCTAAATATACAATGACTTATACTTTAAGATAAAATAATTACAAAAAATGATTTATATTTTCAGACGGAGGAAGTATTAAATTATTAAAGGAAATCCATTACAATACAGTAATAGTAATACTCAATTACAATGTTTTGGAAATAATTGTTTTGAGTTAATAATTATTATATATTCAAATCTACAAAAAGTTATATATAGGATTATATATGGAACAATTATTTCTTAAACATTCATTATTTCATTTTTAAAATCTAGATAAAAGTTAAGAAGATTTATTTAAAATAAATATAGATATTATTTCTTGTTAAAAACAAATACAACCCTTGTACGATAACTGAATAAGAATGTAAAATTAATGTTTCTTTCTAAATATATATTTAAATAAAACACAAAAGAGGGAGGACAGGTGCACTACTTGAATTTTTGAGGGTTATAACTAAAAAAAAAAAAAAAAGATAAATATCTCAAAACCTTTGGAAAATTAATTAGTTTCTTGTTTTTTTTTATTGAATATTATCAAAAACAAGTTTCCCTCTTCATTATTGTTTAATTAATCGGATGATTGAATCAACGGAAATAGATTGCATGTCTAAGTATACTTTACCTATATGATTAAGAATATAAAATATAACAACGTGATGATTAAAAAGACTTTATTTAAATATCACTCTTATCCGAATATAAAAATATATTTAAATATATTTAAAAAAAATAAAAAGCCTTTTTCATTTTCTTATGGAAAGAAATAATATTGCTTTCTAATAAGCCTGATAATAATTAAAAAAAAAAAAAAAAAAACATCGCCTCATGTGAAACCATTGAAAATGTTCTTTCTATATGATTTTGAAAGAAACAGGAAAACACGTCGAACCAAACCCGGACAAATGATTGTGGTAGCAACTACAAACCAAACCATATATTTCAATAGTTTGATCTTTGTCATTATAATCAATATATATATATATGCATGATAATGCTCTATAATTGAAAACCCAACTAACTTGAAATTTGTCGTGCATCTATAATGATTATTATGGTATTTTACTCATCTTATTACGTTGGTTCTTGCAGATGTTGATGTGGTTTAATTATTCATAACTAATAGTTTATTATTGATGTTGGATAACTGTTATATGTTAATAACGAGTTGTTGTTAAAATATAAAATAAACAATAAAGATTATGGTGCATGTTTTTATTTTTATATTAATGTATTATTACATCACTAAATATTCGCTTTTTTCCTATCTACTTTATAGTTAGTGGCTATTTATAATAGGGTAGCCTTTCCTTTACAAGAAAGTAACTGTAGTCGAAAGAACTCAAATTCGAGACTTTTCACTCATCATATAAGTGAGAAGACCAACCGGACCACCACTTAATTAACACTGGCAATTGGGTATTGACTCCACTAAAATTGCTAATAATAATAACAATAATTCTATTTTTTAAAAAAATATAATGATAAATGAATTTCAATAATAAAGTTACACAAAAAAAATGAACTATATGGAATTCAATTGAATTTTCTATCATAAATTATACTATACGAAATACATGAATTCATTTTTAAATGAATTTTTAAGTAAAATTTATTTAAAATGAATTCCACGTCTCTAATTCATTAAACCAAATATTTCATTATTTCTAAAAAAGAAAATAAAGACACTTAAAAAAAAAAAAAAAAAAAACCTATGTTTGAGCTTTTTCTTCACCTTTTGCTTCCTATAACCGTGCGATAAAATGGTGGGAGACGTGGGAGATTTTCACCTCTCAACTTCCACAGGAAGTTTACATTTTTCCAAATGAGTGTGGAGTTAGAACGCTCTTACTAAATTACCCCTGCGTACTTCACTCAATTAATCATTTTGCCATTTGGATAATGGATTAGGCCCAAACTTTCACGATTCAATTTGGACTAGACTTTATTTGCTTCTCTATTAAATTTTCAGAGTAGATTGCGTCCAATTTCATTTAAACATCTCAACTTAGAAATAATTAAAGCTTATATATTACGTGCATTTAATTTAATAAAAATTGCAAAACTATTTTAATCCTAACAATTTCAACTTCTTCCTTAAAAAATAAAAATAACAATTTCAACTTCTTTCTGTTGTTTAAAAGAATACAACTTAGAGTGTAAAAGCGATCCGAATATCAAAGCAATCCGAATTAGTTTATATAGATTTGATTATGCCTAATGTAAAAGCGACCCGAATTAGTTTGTATAGATTTGATTATGCATTACAAAGAATACAAGGAGCCTATTTATAGGCAAATCTTACCTTACTTGCACCGACTAAACATGAGTTTCAAGCTAAGCACAATAATGAAAATTGTCTAGCATATTCTAAAATATCTAATATATGTACTTAACGGGCTTGGACTTTTTGGGCCCGTGCCAATAGTTGCTTTAAATTAAAGAATCCACAGAGAGAATTAGACCACATCGTTATACATATATAAAGCAAGCATAATTTTTCTTGCACATCTCTTATAGTGCCATATAAGATTCTTAAATTTTGGTGATGCTATATGAGAATTTTAAATCTTGATAGTGCCACATAGAATTTAATTATAATTATAATATTATAAATATTGATAATTACTATTCAATTATCATAATTAATATATATTAGTAAATAATTATAATTATCATAGTATTGTAACCTATATTTCTCAATTACAATTATCATAATATTGATATTAATTGTTGTTCAATTTTCATATTAATATATGTCGGTAAATACTTATAATTATCATAATATTATAACTTTTTTAAATAAAAAATTATCAAAATTTTGATGTTGATTATCATATTAATATTATTATAATATTGATATTATTTATCATAATTATCATTCATAATTATTGATTATTATTATGAAGGAAAATTTTATATTTAAAAGAGTCGACAGAGAAGGCTAATAGTTTTATTATCAATGAATGTTCATATGTTGCAACATTTATTTATTTTAAAATTGCAACTATATAATTGTATTTATTAGTTTTAATGGTAACGTATTAAATTGCACTTTAATAGCATATTACTAGCCTATAAATAGAGAGAGCTTTTGAGGTTTGGTAAGATCAACTTTTTTATTTCTTTTAATTTCAAAAATTCTTACACAATTTCTTTTTGACCTTGATATTTTTTTTTCCTCTACTAATTTCTATTACTCTATCAAGTTAAGAAAAGTTTGTTAAACTCTAAGAGAAATCAATTTATATGAAATTATTATTAAGGATAATATTTCTACGTCTCTGATTGAACTTCTATTATCCATTTTATTTTATTTATTTTAGTATTTTTAGTATTGTCTAAAAAATTTATTAAATCAATGATTCTTTGAATATATATGTTCTTTTCTTTTAATTTTATATAGCTTTTATATAAAATTAATTTTTTTTATAATTAGTCTAATATTTTGAATTTGAAATGGTTATTCTTCAACCTCTTAAATTCTTCAACCTCTTAAACAATTTTCAACAAAGTTGACAAATATGAAATTAAAAATAATTTAGATTATAAATTTTTCTCAACTAAATTATATATTTTAAAAATATCATTAGACAATATCTCTAATATTATTATAAAGATATTAATTATGCATAGCACAGGCATAGAGCTAGTAACTCTTAAAAACAAGCTAGACTCGTATGCTATATATAGCACCTTAATTTTAGTAATTAACATCTAAACTTATAATGACAATTAGGTGTGATTTTGTTAGTTTTCTGTTGTCTTATAAAAGATGTCAAGATAAGGGGTCTCAAGTGTCTTTCTACATCATAAAAATTATTATCAAATTAGTGAATGTTATTGAAAGGAGAGGGTTGTTTTGTACTGTATAATCCATATTCTTCTTCTAGCCCACGAACATGACTAAATTTTAGTTATGCCAAACATGAGGAATGTGAAGTAATTTTGACTAAAACTTAGAGACTAAATAGTTAATTACTAGGGGTGTGCATAGGTCGGGTTGGGACGGAAATTACATAATTTCCAGTCCCATCTTAAAATATCAGGATGTAAAAAATGGAGTTGCAATTCAGTCCCAATAGATATGTAGTCTTTTCCCGTCCTGTCCTATTTTTGGGATGGGATGAGACGGGCATTCGGATCTATGAGACAGAACAAAATGGATCAAGTCAAGAATCAATCGAAATTTTCAGTAGTCTTACTAAATTTTTCATAAAAAAAATAACAAACTACTATATTCATCAATTACAATTAAACAAAATTCATTTATATAAGTTTGACTTAAAGAAAAAAGAATAAATCAAATAATTAATTCAAACATTGATGATCTACTACTAAAGTTATAATAGAAGATTTTTAAGTAGTTATTTTCTAATTAATAAAAGCGTTAAATATAATAAAATAATACAAAAACTATAAACAATTTAACTTTATATGTAGTTTTTGACTTTTAACTTGACATTGTTTTTGTCACCTTTGTTTTTAAGGTGATTTAAATTCGATACTTACCTAATTTAATCTTGAATATCATTTGAAAATTAAATAATGATAATTAAGTATAACCAATAGTCCAGTAATCAAATTAATTGAAATTAATATTTTCTCTTGTATTGATTAATCTTTTCATTTTTTATTTAAAAGAAAAAAATTTATTAAAAAAAGATTGACTTAAGACATACTGTGGAATAACAGAGAAAAAGCCTATGTTGAAAATTATGTTTAATTACTTAATTTATTTTATATTTTAAAAAATACATATTATTTTTTCGTATTATTATTATTATTTTAGTAGTAATTGGTATCATAAAAAATGACTTTTTAATAATTTTCAATAAAGTTGACAAATATGAAATTAAAAATAATTTAGATTACAAATTTTTCTCAACTAAATTATATATTGAAAATATCATCAGACAATTTCTCTAATATTATTGATAAATATATTAACTGTGTATAGCACAAGCATACAACTAGTGACTCTTAAAACCAGGCTAGACACGTATGCTATATAGCATCTAAACTTATAATGGCAATTAGGTTTGATTTAATTAGTTTTCCGTTGTCTTATAAAAGATATAAGGGTAAGGGGTCTCAAGTGTCTCTCTACACCATAAAAATTGTTATCAAATTGGTGAATGTTATTGAAAGGAGAGAGTTGTTTCGTACTGTATAATCCGTATTGTTCTTCCAGCCCACGAACATGACTAAATTTTAGTTACACCAAACAGGAGGAACGTGAAGTATTTTGACTAAAACTTAGAGACTAAATAGTTAATTACCCATCAAATACTAGGATAAGAACTAATTGGTAGAGACTATACTAAATTTTAATTGGGAAGCCTAACCTCTTCCTTGGCTCTTTTAGTTCCAACTAGTTTTTTTTATGACGTGCCTTGCACGTTGACTATGCTTATTGTATACTCATTTTTTGTACCTTTTAATTTTTTTATCTATATAATATTAAAATATAAGTTTTTGTTTACATTAAAATAAATACAAGCTTGTGATTAATTTGTATTACACTTTGTCGTACAAACTACTTGTAATGCTACTTCTTATGTACTTAATTCTATTTTTATATAATGAAGTGGTCTCAAACTAAATTGATAATGGTAATCACTTTCGCTACAATAGCAATATTATTTACTCAGTGTATTAGAGAAAAAAAAAATATGCACATACACATAAATTCTTGAAACCTCAAAATGTGACTCAAAACATAACACTATTTTCTTTCGAGTCAAATAGATTTAGCATATAAGAAAAAAATATTAAGGAAATTACAAATGCTTAATCATCAAGATGCCATCTATTTATTGCAAGGGAGATATAAATCTTGTACTAAATTAAAATGATAATAGTTACAAATTAATTAGTAACGAAAAAAAATAAAAAAATAAAAAAATATTATTAATAAAAAAATTATTTTAAAATTGTTCATCAATCACACACAAATAAGTTCATTTTATATTAAAATAAATTTTGAAAAGTAAAAATTTAAAAGTTTTGAAAGGTTTAATTATAAGTATTCTATTTGAAAATTTATTTTTTTTAAAAAAATACCCGACCAAATCATACAAACATAAAACATATTAATAAAAATTATATACCTTTTTCTTTTTTTATCTCTTTTCTAAATAAAATACTATGTATATTCTATTTCAAAATTTATTTTTACGAAAAAAAATCCAATCAAAGCATACCAATATAAAGAAAAAAATAATATAAATAAAAGATTATACTTTTTTTTATTTCTTTTCAAATAAAGTACTTTAAATTATAATTAAAATAGAATCAAATATTTAAATAAAATATAAAATTTTTAAATGTCCCCTTATCATATGTATTTATTAAAAATAAATTTTAAAAAGATAAAACTTAAAATTTTGAGATGCTTAATTATCTATATGTATGTATTTAAAAAATAATATTATAAATATATTCAATCAACTAATAAAATATAATTTTCTAATTGGCTATTACTAAAATTATTTTTGTATAATTTAAATTTCATTAAAGTTAATATCGGAAATTTCATTATTTTCTCCCTGATTACGGTAGATATAGTCAACCTCAACTACTACAAGTATCATATGTCTAACTCAGGTATCCAAATTAAGGATTTTGAAGCATCCAATCTTAATGGGATAAATTAAAATAGTTCACAATTTTGGTCCCTACGATGAATGGCTCAAAACAGGCGGGTAAAAGTGAGATTGAGAATTTTAGCACAAATCCTAAGAAAGAGGATTGGATCAAAACTGGGAACAAGGAATAAAAATCTGAATATCACATTTGAAGGTTTACAGAAAATTCAAATGGAATTGGTAGTCAAAGATAAGAACTCGTCAAAAAGGACAAGAAGAATTTGAGAGAGTTTGAAATATGAGAATTTCACTTAATGTCAATCTAACAATAACTTAAAAAAAAAAAAAAAAAGAGAATTATTGTGATTGAATAAAAATTAATGAGTGAAATACAATGATTAAACCCCGCGGAAAATTTTTTTAAGATTTTTGAATAAACGGTTTCATTTGTTTTTATTGAATTGTCATTTCAACTCATTTTGTTTTACGTGATATCACCGTTCCACTATATAATTACACTATGTCTGGAACAAATGAATTATGATTATAGAATTCATTTGTAAATGAATTCTAAGTATAATTCATTTATAAATGAATTTCTCATGTTTGGTATGTGACAAATTAGAATAAAGAATTCAATTGAATTCTACAAAATTATGTTTGGAATAAATTTTTAAATGAAAATTCATTTGTCTTTATTTCTTATAATACCCTTGACATGATAATTTAATAAAAATAAATAACAAACACCTAATTATATTTATTATATACAATATAATAACATGTTATTTTTTAATTATTTAATTAATTATATAAATATTAACATTCATCATAATAATTATTTTAATGGTTAAAAGTCTTATTAATTTAAGTAATTAATTTGAAAACTATAAAAATATTTGAAAAAGTTATTACTGTTTTCAATTGAATTTGGAAACAATTGTTGATAGTCAATTTTTATAGTTTCACACTAATAACTAATGTTTTTACTAGATTAAAAAAAATTAACGTTATTACTAGTTTACAATGGAAGTAAAAAATAAAGTTAGTTATTATCAGATTTCAGAAAAAAAAATAGTAGAAATTTTCTGAAAAAAAAGGTCAAAAAAAGGGAAAAAAAAGAATAAAAAAAAAAGCGTTAGTAGGAATTTTCCAAAAAAAAAAAAGTAAACAAAAAGGAAAAAAAAAAAGAGTAAAAGAAAAAAAAAAAAAACTTCAGTAGGAATTTTCAAAAAAAAAAAAAAGGTAAACAAAAAGTAAAACAAAAAGAGTAAAAGAAAAAAAAAATCGTTGGTAGGAATTTTCCAAAAAAAAAAAAAAAAGAAAAAGGAAAAAAAAAAAAGAGTAAAAACAGCTGAGTTTATAATAGAGTATAATTTCGTCAATGAAAATTTAATGGTTTAATTTTATAGAATTCATTTAGAAATTTCATCAATTTTAATAGTATCTGAGTTAAACATATCCAATTCTATAGAATTCAATTCTTAGAATTTAAATCTGTATTTTTTTTTCTTCCAAGCACAAAACATTGGATTTCCAAACCAAGTATTATAGTAGAATGATTTTTTATCTTTCAAGCAGTTAAAGGATGCAACATGATTCCTTGATGCATGCTTTCTCCTGGCCATTTTAATTGTTTATTTATAATTAAAAAAAAAAAAAGATAAATGTGGAGTATAAGCAATCTCTCACTAAAAAAACTCCAGTAGTTGTGTATGTACAATCTAATGCTATGTGAGAGGAAACATCAAAGAAGCTTCTAAAATTTTGGACCATGTGTGAAGTTTCAGCCTAAACATACTTACAAGGGCTAAACGGGCTTCTTCCCTTCCAAATTGTCTCCTCTATTGTAGAAGTTGGAGAGAATCTGCTTGGAAAGTTCCTCGTCATCCAAAACGACAAGAGAATGCATGTTTTATAAAAATGAAAGTTTGCTAGTTAGGCAGTTCATACATAGGAGCACCTTGGCTCAAGCCTGACAAAGGGAAAGACAGAAAAAGGAAAGTCCATTAGCTAGTCTTAAAAAAAAAAAAAAAAAAAAAAAAAAAAAAAAAAAAAAAAAAAAAAAAAAAAAAAGAAAGAAGAAAAAGCACATAAACAAGGAAATGGAGATTGAGGAAATGAGCAGCTATGAAGCACTGCCCCTTCTGTCGTTGAATCATGTGTCGTTGTCGTGTAGATCTGTTTGGGCTTCTACCTATTTCTATGAGGAAGTTTTGGGCTTTGTTCAAATCAAACGACCTTCTTCTTTGAAGTTCAATGGAGCTTGGTTAGTTTTTAATTTCATTTTCTCCTTTTTTTTTTATAACATAAATTGAATGGTGATTGTTATTGTTAAATATGAGATTTTCAATTATTCGAGTTGAATTTGTGTAGGTTATATAGTTATGGCATTGGAATACATTTGATTGAGAACTTAGCTCTAGAAGAATTTGACCCGATTATCGAACCACGTCCAATTAATCCCAGAGACAATCACATATCCTTTCAGGTAAGATTAATTAATTAATTATATTAAATTTAATATATAATTATAAATCTATACTTGACATTTTTAGTATAATTAAAATTTTATTTAGAACTTATATGTTTTTAATTTAATAAATTGATTATACTTGAGCTAATTGGTTATTATAAATCTATATTTTTCACAAAGATTATTTTTCTAAAATGTAAATATTCCATAGTGCACAGATATAGGCCTTGTGAAGAGGAAGTTGCAAGGATTGGGAATAAGGTATGTGACAGCAACTATTGATGATGATGATGGGAATCGAGCGGATCAAATTTTCTTCCATGACCCAGATGGGTATATGATTGAAATATGCAATTGTGAAAACATCCCAATTACTCCAATTTCTTCTTGCTCTTTCAATTTCATCCCTAGAAATGTGAGAAGCTGCAAAGGGACAATATCCAACAAATGTGGCTTCATGGAGAATGTCATGATGGAAAGCTTAAGCAGGGACATGATGGATATTTCATTCTAATATGCTAAAATTTCTTCTCTCTTCCTTCTTTTTTTTTTTTTTTTTTTTTTTTTTTTTTTTTTTTTTTTTTGCGCTTCCACAAATATGTCGATTTCCCTTTTAGATGGTCATATTTCATGCCTCCTACAAAAGCATACTCACATTTTGGTTTCCTCCCTATGATTTGGAGAGGGAACTGAAATTTTGAACTTTGATATATATTTTTTAAGGATAAGATACTACAATAGATTATTGGTTTTAATGGTTTTTTCATTATAAATTGATTCCATAAAATTTTTTAAATTAATTTACAAATTCAGATATTCATATTTGAATTAAATGAAATTTAATTAGAAATTTTACATTTTTAATTTTGTAGAATTAATTATATCTGAATCAAATTCTACTAAAATCGATAGAACTTATAAATGAATTATAAAATTTAAAACAACACAAGGTGGTAAAGCTAACAAATTTTTTATTCACTGAGGGGCTCAATGCACTAAAAAATGATTCAAAAAAAAAAAAAAATATTATGAATTACATATAAGGGGCAACCTTTCATATCTGAGGGAATTAATTTGATTAACTGTATTTTCTCTTGAAATATCATTACTTTCATATATTTAAAATAAATTTTGATTCAAATATAAAAATTCATTAAAAATAAATATCTCTTTTACTTATAAATGAAATAGTTTAGAGGGAAGTGGAAGTGGAAGTGGATGAGTGGCATAGAGAATATTACTACTAAACTAAAATCTAGGGGTGAACATTCTGTCAATTTGTTCGATTTAAGTAAAATTTTTAACTAAAATAAATTAATTGAAATTCTTTTTGACTTAACAAATTAATCGAATTAATTTTTTAACTGAACTTAACCGAACCATTTTGACCGAATTAATTTTGATCATTAACCAAACCGAAGTTAAATAAAATGAAAACTTAATTAACCGATCAATTTAATTGAAATTTATGATTAACCAACTTTGACCGAAATAAAAATTAACCAAATTTATTAATCACTATTTAATCAAAATAAAAACTGAAATATTTTTAATTTTATTATCTATTTAACCAAAATGACATAGTTTTGAGAGTCGGTTAATTTGATTAATTTGATTAAATTAAGTTTTAATCGAATTTTTAACCGATCGCTGAAGTTTTAATTTTCTTTGACCTAACTTTTAACCGAATATTTATTCATCAAACGAAATTAACCGAATTAATCGATTTAACTGAATTGACTGAACCGAATGTTGCTCCTTACTAAAATCTATACGGGTTTGTTGGTGCATTGTGTAATGCAATGATAAATTCTTGAGGAAAATTCAATTACCATATTGACAACTCTTCCTGTTTAAATTATTAAATGGTTATTTTACTATATATTTGGACTTTGCAATTTATTGTAGGTTTTTCTCTTTTTTAAAGGTATTTCTTTGTTTGTAACAATTAAAATTTCAAATTTTAAATTTGAGAATAAATTTATAATGCTTAGACAACCTTTGTTTTAACACAGCCATAGCTATCCTCTGCATCCAATAGTTTGTAGGTATTTTTTAGCTTTTTTTTATTGATATTCTATTTAAACTTTATTGATCTTATAAATATAATAATTACTAATAAAATATTTTTTTAAATTAACTTTTTGTGATCATTTTATATATATATTTTAAGAATAATAAATTTCTATTCAATATTTTTTAAAAAAACTTTAATTAGTATTCTTATTTATATATTACGATAAAATATAATTTATACGCATTAGTTGGATTTGAAATTATTCATGACATATTGGCAAAATTTAATAAAAATGAATCCAGTATTGATAACTTGGACACCATATCATATGATATTTTTTGAGTACTGGAGGAAGAGATTCGAACCGGAATATATATTCGGATCATAAATGCATTTACCACTAGACTATGCCTTGGTATACCATATCATATGATATTTTAATTGCCAATCATTCCATGCAAACGAGCGTAACACGAGGAAAATATCATATTAGTTATTTCGAGTTAAAATCTTAATAACAAGAACACGGGGAAAATCAAAGAGTACCCTTTTAAATATATTTTTTCAATATATAGTTTATAATAAATATTTTAATTATACATTCCATGGTCATGACTTAGTTATATGTTTTAACGTTACGACATGGCTTGCATTATCCATTAGGAATTTTCCTGTATCAATGTTTGCATGACATTTTTCATGAAAAAAAATTCAGAAATTGTGAATGATCAAAGGTTACTATATATACATGCTACATACGCTTTATTGATATATATGAAAAATTTTTGAGATATTGGGGTAAATTTAATTGTCATAGTTATGAAAATTGATTAGATATAACAATTGCACAATTAATAAAAAAATATTTTATAAATTTTATTTATTTTTATAACTTTATAATAAGGTCATTCACCAGGTTACAACATTGATTCTTTTTATTCATCGAAGAGGAGTTTCTTTAAATAATTAAAATTCTATAATTTTATAAGAAGCAATGAATAATAAGGAGTGATTTAATAGAGCATTTCTTCTTTCTTTTTTCCGTCTCTATCTCTGCTATCTTTTTCTCTTCAAAACACAATTATAATATTATATAATATTTTGAATATGTTTTCTTAAAAATTACTCTTTCTTGTTTCTTGAGATTTGTATTTGTTCTTGATTTTTAATATTTTAGTTTGTTTTATTGATAGATGATAAATTCATATGTGTTGCTTGCAATGTGTGCAGCTGCAAGAACTGTATAAAATACTATGAGTAAATTATAAATATTATATAGATTTTTTTATTGGGCTAATGTTTCTTTGATTATTATTATTATTGTTTTATAGACATATGTGTTTAAATACATCTAGCAAAGCGCTAACATGTGAATTTTGATTGTGAATTTTATGAAATTATAATAATGTATTATAAATGTATTTTGTTATGATGGTCAGCATTTTAATTGATTTTTCTTATAAATTTTATATTCTTTTAGGTCTATGAGAAATATAAATGTACCAACTCTTGCAATCTAGATTAGTAAACGGTTATTTTACTATATTTTGGATCTGCAATTTATTTAAAGTTTTTTTTTTCTTCTTTAAAGGTATTTATTTATTTGTAGCAATTAAAACTTCAAATTTTATCTGAGAATGGGCTTGGATAGCCTTTGTTTTAATTATTTTGTGTTTTAGAGCTTTTTCGTATTTATATTCTATTACCTTATATATATATATATATATATATATATATATATATATATATATATATATATATATATATATATATATATATATTAACTATCAGAATTGAGATTTGAGAGTATTTAAGAATTGGTCCTCGCTTGAAGTAAATTTGAGGTATATATATTGAAGCAAAGGTAAATTTTACAAGGATAAAAATTGTGAGAATCCTGCATTATCTGTTAGTTAGAGTTTACTTAAGAATGTAATATCCTTTTAATATTTTTATATACTGTTTAAATATGAGCTGTTTAAGCTTGAATGGCTAGACTGCTTAAGTCCGAAGATGGACAATTTATGTCTTGAAGGACTGTTTAAGTCTGAAATGATAGACAGTTTATGTTCGACGTGGCGGACGATTTATGTCCGAACTGATAGACGATTTATATCTGAATTGGAGGACTACTTAAGTCCGAATTTGTTGAGGACTGCTTAAGTCCGAAATGATAGACGATTTGTGTTCGACTTGGTGGACGATTTATGTCCGAACTGGTGGACGATTTATGTTCGAACTGATAGACGATTTATGTCCAAATTGGAGGACTACTTAAATCTGAATTTGTTGAGGACTGCTTAAGTCTGAAATAATGTGCGATTTGCGTCCAAACTAATGGACGATTTATGTCCAAATTGGAGGACCTCTTAAGTCCTAACTGATGGACGATTTATGTCCAAATTGGAGGACTGCTTAAGTCCGAATTTATTAAGGACTGCTTAACTCCGAAATGATGGATAATTTATGTTCGAATTGGAGGACTACTTAAGTCCGAATTGATGGACGATCTATGTCCGAACTGATGGATGATTTACGTCTGAATTGGAGGACAGCTTAAGTCCTAACTGATGGACAATTTATGTCTGAATTGGAGAATTGCTTAAGTCCGAATTTGCTGAGGACTGCTTAGTCCGAATTTATTAACCTCCATTTGGTTGTGCTACCTATGCTTTTATCATGATATAGAGGATAAATGTTCAAGGTAATAAACTAATAATAAAATTGCTTTATTTTATCAAATGTGGAGAAAATAAATAAATATAATCATTACCCATTGATCAGCAATAAAAGGTGCTTACAAGTTAGGAAAGGAGAAACTTAAAAGGGTCTAATAGGTCAAAAATAAGAATTTAAGAGTGCAACAACACAACAAGTGCAAATAAAAAGGTTAAGGGTGAAGTAGACTTTCTCCAAATAGTTTACGGGTGAATGAATCTATTCGGCCCTCATACTTGTGTATGTGTATACTTACATAATTATGTGTGAAGCTATACCTATTTTGCACCTAATTTATGTTTGTTTCGCTTCATCCATTAATGTTCCTTCATTAAACACTAAAAAAAAAAAAGTAATAATGATTCTTTTTGACACGGAACCCTATGAAAATTAATTCCAAGAACTCTATGACAAGATTGAAATAGCTTCAATGATTAAACTAAACTCCCCTTCTATGGCACCCAAAGCTTAAGGAAGCAAGAACACCAATAATAGAGTAAAGAAGAACAAGATAAACGCCATAAGTAAATTGATAAGTTTATCTTGATTCTTGATGCTATTAGAGGAAAGCAATCTCACAATCACTCTAATCAAAGAACACGCCAAAAGCATGAACAAATCTGAAGGTTTATTAATTCATTGAATGATTTGTTTAACAACATAACAAAGCTATTTATACTAGATCTAAAAGCCTGATCCTTAAAGGATTTAGAATAATTAATCTAAACAAATTAAGGATAAGGATTAACTAATCTAAACCAACTAAGGATTGGAATAACTAAACTAACAAATTAAGGATAAAAACCCAAGGGTGGCCGAATTATTGGTGGCCCAACCCATTAACATTATTACAACTCAAAATTAACACAATTGGACTAACTAATTTTTGCTAGAGACAGACTCTAGCACGGCCTGGGCGTGCTTCTTGTTGTTGTTTTCCCTTCTTAAGTCAGACTTTGGCACGGTCGGGACGTGTTACCCAGCACGGGCGTGCTTCATGTTGTTGTTTTTCCTCCTCAAGTCAGGCTCTAGCACGGCCTGGGTGTGCTTCCTAGCACGGGCGTGCTATATGCTGCAGATCCAGGCAACTTGTCTTTAGGTAGTTCCACCTCAACATATGCTTCAATCAATGTAAGAAGCTTAGGTGTGCCTTCAAGTTCTACACAACATTTATTGAAAGCAAGGTCATGGAGCTCCTGTGTAACTTGTTCTTCAATGTATAAAGACATGGTTGCTCCATATTTCTTTGCACAGCTTCTTGTAATTGGTCCATTAGGAAATACTAAGGGATTTTGCATGTTGTTGTCCTTGTTCCTTTGAACTCTATGGATGAGTAATGGCGGATCCGTATCACTTTTTATGACAACGGTTAGCTTGGGATGCTTAGACCAGTATGTAGACAATAAAAGAATTGGGATTAAGCTTCTAAATCACCTTTCTTTCTTTGCTATAATCATGAGAACTGTCAGATTAACTTTTTTTTTTTTTCATTACTTGTGCTTCTTCCATCCTCGAAAAGACAATTAAGATTTGACAATAGCGCATTAGAAAAAGAATAAGAAGCAAAAGTTACCTTTAAAAATCAACAATACTAGAAGCTGTAAATATCATTCAAATATATTCTTTATGAACTTTCCATTCAATTTCTATTTATGAATTCTAAACTAACTCCTATATCAACCATCTGACATTTGCATTTATTAAAAGTTAAAATAAATAGGAGTCTTTGATCCATAAATAGTATAAAAAGGGGCAAAAACGATCAGCCATCAAACTTACAGGTTTTGAGTTTTGAGCGGGGGTTTTTTTTATTGATTTTTACTTTATCACATTAATGTCAATAATGAGAATCTTTGTTTCCATTTATTATTTGATAATTATGTTAATCTCATTTGACTGCCTCTAGAAACAGGGCCTCAAACATCAAATAATTATAATGATATGTAAAAAATACCAACAAAGACAAACTTGCCAGCTCTGTTATTCTATCCCAATAAGAAAATTCTCATTCAAAACTAAGAGAACTGTAAATATCATTCAAAAACATTTTCTTTTTAAACTTTCTGTAAAACAAAGAGAAGAATTTGAGAATTTGCATTCACAATTTGATATCTACAAACATTAGCAGAAAACTATATATATAGCATGTACAGGAAGCTAATATAGAAAGAAAACAAATTACATTAATTTAGGTTATAATTTACAATTAGATTAGGTAACTAGAATATTTCTATCCTACAATTGCTCCTTGACAGGTCACATTGATACAGATTTGTTGAGGTAAGGAATATAATAGAATTTGGAGCTGAAGATAATCATTAACAGCCCCCCTCAAGCTGTGTCGTAGGAGACCAAAGACGCAGCTGGTTGCAATGAGCTTAAAATAATGGATAACCAAAGGTTTTGTCATCACATCAGCAACTTGATCAGTGCTTTTTAGAAAACAAATTTGAATTAAACCACATTTCACTTGATCTCTGATAAAGTGGTAATCGATTTCAACATGTTTTGTGCGAGCATGGAACACCGGATTAGAGTTGAGATAAATAGCACTTATATTGTCACACCAAAGTTATGCTAGTGGTTTTAAGGGAAGCCCAAGTTCTCGTAGCAGTGTCATTAGCCACATGACTTCAGCCGTTGTGTTTGCTAGAGCTTTGTACTCACTTTCAGTACTTGATCTTGCTACAGTAGGTTGTTTTTTTGAGGACCAAGATACTAAGTTTGTTCCCAAATAAATGAGATAACCACCTGTAGAACGACGATCATTTGGGCACCCTGCCCAATCACTATCAGAGTAGCAATGTAAAACAAAGGAAGAGTCACGTTGGAGTAACAAACCATGACTAGATGTCTGCCGTAAATAACGTAAAAGACATTTACAAGCGTGCCAATGCTCTGTTGTTGCACAATGCATGAATTGAGCAAGTTTGTTAAAACTGAAAGTGATGTCCGGACGAGTTAAGGTAATATATTGCAATGCTCCAACAATTTGTCTATACTCATTAACCGAAGAGAGAAGTGTGCCCATGGTTTTACTCAAACTTGGAGTTGAGCCATTGGTGTACGACACCCTTGCATGCTTGCATATTTGTAGCTTGTAAAATGTCCTCAATATATTTATGTTGAGAAAGCAGTAATCCTTTGGCATGGCGTTGGATTTCAATCCCCAAAAAATAATGTATATTGCCAAGATCACGAACAGGTTGTTGCAATTTATCCACAAACCATTGAATTAGTTGTGATTGATTTCCTGTAACAAGTATATCATCGATATGAACAAGAACAAATAATTTCTTAGTACCATTAGAATAAATAAAGAGGGAATGATCTGAATGAGAACGCTGAAATTTAAGAGTCTCAAGAAATGCTGTGAGCCGTTCAAACCAAGCTCGAGGAGCTTGTTTGAGACCATGTAATGACTTTTGAAGCTTGCAAACATAATATGGATTTTGCTTGTCAATAAATCCAATTGGTTGTTCCATAAATAGCTCCTTATCCAAAAATCCATGAAGAAAAGCATTAGATATATCAAGTTGACGTGTTTCCCAATTTTGTGATGCTGCAATAGATAATACAGTTCGCACAATTATAAATTTAACCACTGGTGAGAAGGTTTCTGAATAATCGATACCGAACTGTTGAATAAATCCCTTGGCCACTAATCGTGCTTTGAAACGCTCAACTGAACCATCAGACTTACGCTTGATGCGATAAATCCATTTATTTTTAATGACGTTGGCATTAGAAGGTCGTGGCACTAAGACCCATGTTTGATTTTTTTGTAAGGCAGTGACTTCTTCCTGCATAGCATCTTTCCAAACCTGATATTTATTAGCATGAGTAAAACAAGTGGGTTCCTGATTGGGCATGGAAGTGGCTATGTAGGAAAAATTTTTTGGTTTAGGATTGGGCCGAAGGACCATATGATGGGTGCAGATGAGTTTGGATTGATCTATGGATTCTAGTGTAGATACAAGAAGTTGTAAACCAGGAGAATTAGATTTTGGAGATTCAGTGAGAGAAGATAAAGACGACATAGAAATAGGTGTAAGAGATTTCAGTGAGGTAGAAGTATTTAAATTAAGCGGAGAAGATAAAGAAACAGAGTTTGAGTTTTGAAGGTTATCTAATTCTGATGAAAGAGCCAAGTCTGGAGAAGTTTGACATGTTACAGTTAACCAATTTTGTTCAGCCTTGTTTTCATTAGAATGAGTAGCACGACTAGCATAGGGAAAAACATTAGAGTGAAATCGGACATGCTTTGCTAAATAAATCCGACCTGTGCTAGCATCTAAACATCTATATGCAGAATGATAAGGACTTTGACCCAAATATATGCATTCATGAGTGCGATAAGAAAATTTGTGAGAATTATATGGTCTTAACAGTGGAAAAACGGAGCAGCCAAATGTTTGGAAGGCCAAATAGTTTGGATCTTTTGCATATAATAAAGAATATGGAGAATTTTTGTTAAGAACATCAGAGGGTAAAACATTGATTAACATTGCACTTTGTTCTAAAGCATAATTCCAATATTTCAAAGGTAGACTGGCATGAGCAAGCAATGTTAAACTCGTATCAACAATATGTCGAATTTTTCGTTCTGCCGTACCATTTTGTTCATGAGTGTACGGGCATGCAATTTGATGTTGAATACCATGATTTTTAAAATCTTGATGAAGACGTTGATACTCTCCACCCCAATCTGAATGAAAAGCAAGAATTTTATTTTTAAATTGTCGAAAAATTAACTGTTCAAACTGCTTAAAAATATCAAACACTTCACTTTTTGCTTTCATAAAATAAATCCATGTAAATCTAGTGAAATCATCAACAAAAGTAACAAAATAACGATGACCTAAGCTAGACTGAATAGGGGCAGGACCCCAAACATCTGAAAAAACAATTTCAAAAGGATAGACACTTTTGTGTTCCTTGGAAGCTAGAGGAACACGACCCAATTTTCCGAGATGCAGCTAGCACATGGACTAAGAACAGAACTAGAGCTTGAAATTTTATTTTGCTTTGCTAAATAAAAATTTTCTGCACGTTTGGGTGTCCCAACCAACTATGCCACTCATCCAGAGAAGATGCAACATTTGCAAGATACACAAAAGGCTTAGAGAACTGAGGTTGACGAAACTTGTAGACTCCATTTTGTCTTGGACCTTTCATCAGAATTTTCTTGCTGGTTTGGCCCTTTATAAGAAAATAATGTGGCCAAAATCCAAAAAACACAGAATTGTCAGTTGCAAATTTTTGAACAGAAAGGAGGTTTTTCTTAATCTCAGGAACACATAAAATTTTATTCATGCTAAATCGAATATCAGGAAAAGAAAGAACATTATTACCAGTATGGGAAATTGATAAATCTTGTCCATTACCAACAAAGAGCTGATCCCGGCCTGTGTATTCATTGATTTGAGTCAAATGATTTGGATCAGGAACAATATGATAATTGGCTGCTGTGTCAGGGAACCATGTCACTTGTGCAGGAGATGCAGAAGATTGAACAGCTGCAACATTAGCTGTTGGAGTGGTATTGCTGGCATTAACCTTTCTAGAATTATAATTTCCAGTATTTTGGTTCCGCTGGTATCGTCGACGATAAGTAAGAGCTGTGTGATTACGATGACCACAATTTGACAAGCAAAAGGATTTTGTTGATTTCGATTTATGTTATTGCCTTGATTATAATTAGCTCGATAAGCTGAACGAGATTGATGTTGAGAATGAGGAGTTGGGAGAAGAGGTGTTTGGGTTCTGAGAGTAAGATTGACAACAGGCTCATGAGAATTATTTAAAAGAAGTTCATGGGCAACAAGGTGACCATGAAGTTCATAGAATGACACAGGTTCAGGTCTCTAATTAAGAGAAGTAATTATAGAGTGAAATTCATACCCAATATTTCTATATATTATTGCATTAAATTCAGCAGTGGATATTGGACGTCCTGCTGCCTGAAGTTCATCAGCAAGGGACTTCGCCTTTTGAAGATAAGCAGAGACAGAAAGATCAGCTTTTTTAAGCTGTTGAAGAGAAATATGGAGCTGAAGTTGACGATTTTGCGAAACCGATCCAAAGGCATTAGCTAGGGCCTGCCATACAAAATAAGAAGATTTAAGTCCAATAACTAATGTATAAACTTCTTCGGAAAGAGAGGCAAGAAGCCATGAGAGAAGAAGTTGATCTTTGTCAAACCATTTTTCATATGCAGGATTGGGTATAGGAGTGGCATTTGTAGAAGAAGTAGGTATAGTTTGAGAAGGAGGTGGAATAGATCCATCAATGAAACCATTAAGCTTTTGAAAATTAAGAATGGGTGTAAACTGTGTTTTCCATGAGAGGTAATTCTTTTGAGTAAGCTTAATTGGAAAAGAAGAAGAAGAGGTGATAGAAGGCATGGAGGAGGATGATATCGGAACAAGGGCCATTGGCTCTGATACCATGTAAAATAAAGAGAAGAATTTGAGAATTTGTATTCACAATTTGATATCTACAAACATTAGCAGAAAGCTATATATATAGCCTTATAGGAAGCTAATATAGAAAGAAAACAAATTACATTAATTTAGGCTATAATTTACAATCAGATTAGGTAATTAGAATATTTCTATCCTACAATTGCTCCTTGACAGCTCACGTTGATACATATTTGTTGAGGTAAGGAATAGAATAGAATTTGGAGCTGAAGATAATCATTAACACTTTCGACTCATAAAACCTATTTTAAATTAAAGGAGTATAATGAAACAATATTGATCAAGTCCAACAAAAGCTCACTTACCTAATATCCACATCACAGCGACTCAACATACTTCTTTATTTCTTGACTGCTCCTCCGTTATTCTCCTAGCTAACAACTCTAACTGAGCCTTTTAAAAATCAGTGACTATAACGGAAGGTAAAAAGAATGGAAGGTGTATTTCACGCTCACCGCACCATTTGTTAACTATTAGAATTGAGATTTGAGAGTATTTGAGAATTAGTCCTCGCTTGGAGTAAATTTGGGGTATATATATGATGGGTGTCAAGACCAGCAAAAATAATTCCTACTCTCCTTAACCTATGTAATTTATAGATATGGTGAGAAGGGTCGAACCCTAGAGACTAATTCAAACTGATTCTTAATCGAAGGCCAGTAGATCAATAATGAAAGTAAAAGGGGGGTGTTGTTTGTCAAGTATAGTATCACTAAGCAATTAAAGTAACTAGAGTGCAATAAAAATAACATATTAAAATCAATGGGAAAAGATTCAGTCAAATGTGATTTATAGCATGAACTCCTCTCGATTGATCATTGATACTGAGATCGTCCAATAATTCGGAAGGTTGACAGGTTATAATCCTTGAACAAGGGTCTCCAAAAATCTTTTTAAATTATTAGATTAAACAAGACAAGCGCTAAGAACAATCCCTAACTAGCAAACAATCCTAAACAAGCGATAGAATTTAATTTATTAGCAATAATAAAAACTAGAAAGACCCTGTCCTAACAAACTTATAAGCAAAGTTCATTTAAAATATATTATGAGTTTTCATAATATAATCCAAAAGCCTGATTACAATCAAATTATATTATTTATTACTTGAGTCAATTCAACTAAACAATACGAATTTAGTTTTATTGATACTTATATGCATTCCTATCAAATTGAACAATGGGCCATGTTGAACAAATAATAAGAAAACAAAAGAGATGGAGTTTCTCATCAGATTCGGAAAACACAGAAAGACGAAGCGAAATTAAAAAAGATAAAATATTACATTAAGATCTCACAATCGTTAAGGAATTTCTACTTGAAATCAACCTTACATCCCAGAGAAGTTATAATTGGAGATACCATTATTTTTGGTACAAAAGTTCCTAACTGAAACAAAATATTTAGCCACGCATAGGCATGGAGAAAACACAAAGAAGAATACCTACTATTTCTAAAGTTGAGAAGAGGTTATCCCTGCTCAATAGACTTCAAGTTTTATTTATAGCAAGGGAAAAAAATCCTAAACTAGAAAAATAAAATCTAAGTATCTTTAGAAAATCTAATAATTAAAAGAAAATCCAGTATTCAAATCTGAGTATCTTTCCTAAATAGTGGATCAGTTGCTTTAAATGATTTCCTTCCAGCTGGCAAAGCACCTCAATCCCGAACAGCCCTGTATGGGTCTCCCACTAAGCTTGCCCAAGCTTAATTTGAAAACTTCCAAGGGGTTTTGGATCTGCTTTGGATGCATCCCCCATTAAGCTTGTCCAAGCTTAGTTTGTCAACTTCCAAGAGCATCCTAGAAATTTAGCTTGAACTTGGTATACTTCGTCAAAACTCTAAGAATCGGCCTTCAAAGCTTCTTTCCCAATGAATTTAGCATAATCTACTGAAAATATGGAAAAAAAAATGAAAATTCTCATTTTAAACCATAAGGTATCCATAGATCATATTCAAATAAAGAGTATTTTATGCTAAATTAGCTACTTATGAATATATTGGAGTCAAGATAAATTCTACTAAGATAAAGATTGTGAGAATCCTGCATTATCTATTAGTTAGAGTTTACTTAATGGTTTCAAAAAATTTGGAACTGGAACCGAACCTAAAATTTCCAGTTTCGGTTCCTTAACGGTTCGAAAACTGACGGTTCGGTTTTCCGACTGGTTTTTCGGCGAATCGCATAATTTTAAATTTTAAAGGCCGGTTTTCAAATTTTAAAATTTAAAAATTTGTGAAATAATTTCTAAAAAAAATACATTTAAAAAAATTAAAAATGCTTGAATTAAATTTATTTTTTTGAAAAGACTTGAACTTAATTTATTTTTTTTAAAAAAAGTCTTCAACTAAATTTATTTTTTGTTTAAAAAAGTTGGAACTTAATTTTTTTTTTTTTAAAAAAAGGGCTTGAACTTAATTCTTTTAAAAAAAATTAAGTTGCCTACGTATTCTCTTAGGGTTTAAAGGAACCAAAGCCCACGTAGTTCTTACTTACCTTGTACTCATTTCACCTCTTTTACCTTATTCGCTATTTTCACTACCGTTTGATGTTCTGATGAGGACCCATCATAAAGATCACATAAATCTTTATTTTTTTTGAGATTTTCTTGTGCTCTTATTTCGGTCTTACTTCAATCATCCACGCATGATTGTGTTTCTAGTGAATTGGGTGTCATACGAGATCGTGTTTCATCAAGTACGTTTCCTTCTTGACTAAAAATTTGTTCAACTTCAACAGTGGAGACCGGAGTTGCTAAAACTTATTTTGCAATTAAAGAATGTATTGGAAATGTATTGGTGTGATGACTCCACCAATCTAAAATTGAAAATTTATTATCTGCATAATCATCACCAAAGTCGAAAGAAGTGGTTAGATAATTATTAAATTCAGAAAAAGAACCGGATTCCCTTGGTCTTTTTTGTCTTTGTAGTAAAATGCGTTCAGCAACACCAACACTTACCCTTTGAGTTGGAAATTGTTGATTATTGAATTGAAAAAAATTAGAAGTAGATGAACTAGAAAATTGAATAAATTCACTATATAATTCTACAATATTTTGTCTAACTTCATACAATACTACATTTATATTAACACTATCTTCTATATCAAGATTTAATAATTCATAACAAATAGTCAAATATTCAGATAAAACTTCAATTTTACATCCAGGATCAAATACACAAGCAACAAGATAAATGGGTAGTATATTTTTAGAATAAGATAACCATTTTTTTTCATTGAAAAAACACAATCTTGTAATATAAAATTATTTTCAAGTTCTTGGAATGCACTAACAATATTAATGCATATAGGCAAAAATAAATGAGATGTGGGATAATAAACCCCACTAAATTTATAGGTAGCATCATTAAAAATTTTTAGAATATCTAAAATTTTTGCACAAATATCCCAATTTTGTGGATATAAATTAATTTATTCAATATTATTAGTAACAAAAATGCACAATAATTCTTTATACGAAAAAGACTTGTTTAATAATTCATATGTTGAATTCCGATGAGTTGGGACATCCCTTGGAAAACGTTTTGATCTTTTATTATTTTCCTTACAAAATTTAGCCCAACTTTTCATCACTTGGGGATGTCCCCATAAATATGAAATAGTTTTTCTAATTGTAGAAATATAAAATTCAATAACCTTTAAACCATCTTGTACACATAAATTTAAAACATGGCAAGTACATCTGGCATATCATAGCCTAATATTTGTCACAGAACAATTGCAAATGCATGTGTATATACGTTCATGTCACACATGTCATGTTCATAAATACAGATTTATGATCATTGTATGGTGTTTCAGGTTCAGAATGTTACAATTTTTACCCGATTGAGTTAAACAAATAAATCACAGAGAGAGTTTAGCATTCCCCTTCTCATTTTTGTGCTCCCCTTGTACTCTTATAGCTGATTTTTTTGGTAATAACTAGAAAAAAGATACATTTCATGGTTGTCTGTAACATTCTTGTTTCGCTATTGGTTATTATGCTCATATTTATGAAGTGTTTCCGTTCACCAAAGTATCGCTTGTGATAACGATGAAGAAGAAACAGTGTCTGGAAATTTTGATGCTATTTTTTGGTTATCCACTTTAAAGAATTTGAAAACACCCATGTAGATTTTTTTACAGTTAGTTACTTATTTAAATTGGGTTGGATGGTTTCCTTAGTATTTGATACTGAATGGATGGGAGAGAAGCGTATGATGGTGATTCAAACAACATTACAGTTTGATAAATTTTCTAGAGAAAGAGAGACTGAAGATAATTGGTGCGAAACATGGAGCAAAAAGGGTAAACTGGGAATAGTATAAAATGACTTGGTTTAGATGAAAGGGCATTGTTCATTAAACAATAATTTTGGTTTCCATTTTAGTATATATATATATATATATATATAATGTCAGCTCCTTCTTCAATTCACTTTATTATAGTTCTATAAATTTTGCTTCTATGTAAAAGAGACTATTTTTCATGGCTTGCATTATTCATCAATATTATCTCTATAGCTCACTGCCTTTCTTAATGTGGACTGGGAGAGTGATCTTATTGATCAATGTTCAACAAACAATCTTTTTTTTTTTTTTTTAATTTTTTATTCTTGGTGATGCCCTTATTTATTGTCTATTGTCTCTTGCTCCAATACTGAGTTTGAATACCGAACTCTTGTTGATCCCACAACTAAGTTGTTTTAGTTGCATTGGTTGCATGGGTGTTAATTTTGACTTTGCTACCAATATTCATCATGATAGTCAAAGTACTATTTAAATGACTTGTAATGATACTTTTCACGAGAAAACTAGATACAGTGAGATTGAGTATGATGTTTCTCGAACTTATCTCATGTGTGGCACTCTTCGACTTATTCCTCTCTCGTTATTGAGCAATTGGGAAATATTTTTACGAAGAACGTCCAACATTAGTTTCCAAACTCAATTTGATTTTTAGTCAACCGCCTTGAGTTTGAGAGCAATGTCTAGCATATTCATATAGAATACATAAATATGATAGTTTCCCCACGTAATCCATGTATTTTGCCAAAATACAACAATCCATATTGGTAGAAATGAGGATTAACTTTCTTGTATTGCCCATGTAAATATATCCTCTTCTACTTTTTTTTAATACATTAACACTCTGTTTGGTATAAATGAATCCAAATTATGGAATTCGTTTGTAATAAATTCTAGTAGAATTCATTTGTGAATGAATTTTCATGTTCGGTGTGATCACTTTAAGATATGTATTTCAATTGAATTCCACGTAAAATGTATGAAATAAGTTGATAATTAAAAATTCATTTGATTTTGTTTTCTAAAATATCTTTGAAACAACAATTTCACAAAAATAAATAATAAATACCAATTATATTTATGTTACACTGTATAATTCTTTTATATTTTTATTAAAATAAATATATAAGATAAAAACAATATTAATAAAATTATTGCATTTAATTTAGTGATAAATGTATAATTAACTTGAGTCTCTCCCCAATATAAAAAAAATGCTAAAAAAATATTAATATAAAAGATGAAAATATTAAAATAAAAAACACAATAAAAGAAAAATTTTTTTCTAAATAAAATAAATTTGGTTTTGGTCAAGTTTAATAACATAAATAAGTTAAATAAGTAAAAAATTAAAAATTTGACCTTATAGAAGAAAAATGATAGTTTTATCATAAAAAGTTGGATTATTTAGTTTTGTGGAATTTACTTGAAAATTGTACCTATCTTGTGCAATTTAGTGTAGTTAAGTTCGATTCTATTAAATTAAAATTTATATTTTTTTTTCATTCCAAATAAAAAAAATATGAATTTCTAAGCAAAGGTAACAATTTATATAGATTTTCAGTCTAAATAAAACATTTAAAGAAATAAAAATAAATCAAACTCATTTTCGAGAAAAAAATTTTGGACGGCTCGTTGTTTTTTTTTTTTTTTTTCAAATGTTACAATATCCTAATAAATGTCAACCTGAAAATTGAATCTGAATATCTTAATTTTATCCGCCCAGATAAAGTCTCATCTGCGTGGAAGGTTCCAAGTCGGTATTTGCTTTTAGTGGCAGAGGCAACCAAACCTTGTTTACTAGGAATTATAAATAGAATACTGAACATTGCAACAAATTTAATGATATATGATATTCTTGAACATGATGGCTGTCCAAATCGGCAAATCTTGTGATGGGAGTTAATGGAAACTATTTATTTCAGGAAAATTAATTACAAATTAGAATTGAATTACAAAGACAAATTTACATAATTATCGAATTTTATTAATTTTGCTAATTGAAATACTATTTTGGATTACTAGTATTTTAACAAATTTATTTGATTTAATAGTTTAATATTTGGAAATTAAATTAACAATATATATGATTTTAAAGGTCTATTTGACCTTTTATCTTCTAATTAATATGAAAATTTGATCTACCAATGTAACTTCCACAACAAAATATATACATCAGACGATTATAAAAAGTTAGGATAATAAATTTGATGATTAGATTAGAAAAAGGATTATACTTGCCTAACTGGGTTTATGGACCTAATTCCAAATCGAATCTCTTTAGAAAGAAGATCTTTTATTTTACGGTAACCTGCTCCAGTACTCTTACGAAACTTTCGTTATTGGGTTAGCCATACACTTTACATATTTCTAACATCAACCAAATCAATAAAAATATAAATTTTTTTATAAAATGTTCTCACTTTATTTTTTTTTTTTTCCCTAATGAACGGGAAGAAATATCCTTATAAAAGCAAGTTATTAAAAATGTAATTACAAATATAGAAAATTTTTAAAATTTATTTAGTAGCGATTGGCGACAAATAGCATCATGTTACCATTTATCTTAAAAGCTATAGAAGCTGGAGAGAATCTGCTTGGAAAGTTCCTCATTATCCAAAACGACAAGAAAATCCATGCTTCATAAAAAGGGAAGTCTGCTAGTTAGGAGGTTCGTAGATAGAAACAACTTGGCTCGACTGAGAAAGGGAAAGAGAGAAAAAGAAAGTCCATTAGCTACAGAAAACAAAGAAAAATTACAGGTAAAAAGAAATATGGAGATTGAAGAAATGAGCAGCTCTGAGGCACTGCCCCTTCTGTCGTTGAATCATGTGTCATTGTCCTGTAGATCTGTCTGGGCTTCTACCTATTTCTATGAAGAAGTTTTGGGCTTTGTTCAAATCAAACGACCTTCTTCTTTGAAGTTTAATGGAGCTTGGTTAGTTTTTAACTTCATTTTCTTCTTCCTCTTCTTCTTCTTCTTGAAATCTCCATTAATTACAAGAATGACAGTACAAGTGAAACTGAGTAGGCAATTTTAGTGCAGAACAAGAACTTATTAAAATGAAACATTCACTTGTTTGAATTTGATTTATATGTAGGTTGTACAATTACGGCGTCGGAAAACAAATACATTTGATTGAGAATATAGCCCTTGAAGAATTTGATCCTATTATTGAACCACGTCCTATTAATACCAAGGATAATCACATCTCTTTCCAGGTGAGATTAGTTAATTAATAGAGAAAGATTAGTAATTAATTATATTTAAATTTGAAAAATAAATAAAAATTTATGAAATTTATTTATAAATCTATATTTTCCATTTTTAATATAAAAAAATTTACTAGAATTTATGTTTTTAATTTAATAAGTTAATTATGCTTGAGCTAGTTTCTAATGCCTATATAAAAAATCAACATAAAAAAATTTTTTTTTTTACCGAATAAGAGTTGGTTTGGAACAGTTTGAAATCGATTTAAATTGAATATATATTTACTATTGCACAGATTGAAATCAACATAAAAACTTACGATTGTAGATTCATTTTTAATTATAAATTTTGGCCACTTCTCTATTTTTAGTATTGTATTTGGTATTATATTATGATTGCTATTAAGAAAAGGATTATATTTACTATTTTAATAGAAGCAATTAATAAAAATATTTCTCAAATTGATAAAGATTTTTCTAAAATATAAATATTCTACAGTGCACAGATATAGGGGTTGTGAAGAGGAGGTTGCAAGGATTGGGAATAAGGTATGTGACAGCAACTATTGATGATGATGATGGGAATAGAGTGGATCAAATTTTCTTCCATGACCCAGATGGGTACATGATTGAAATATGCAATTGTGAAAATATCCCAATCACTCCAATTTCTTCTCGCTTTTTCAACTTCAACCCTAGAAGTATGAGAAGCTTCAAGAGGGCAGTATCCAACATAGAGAATGTATTGATTGGAAGCTTTTTTAAAATATTAAAGTGGGTATTTAAGAAGTCATTCAATTTTTTAACGTATCTCTTAGTTCTTCCTAGGTAATTTAAGTTCATTTAAGTGTCTTTTTAAGTAAAAAAAAGAGTATTTTACTTAGTTTAGCTAGGAGTCCATTGATTAGGTTTTCCTGATATTGATTCTTTTTGTTCTTTGCCAATATGTAAGAGAAGAACCATAAGTTTTTGTTCCTTTTAGTAATACATCTCTCTTAGGAGTTTTATTTTATTAAGTTGTTTTTCTTTCTTAGTGAACTTGTGATCTTGAGATATAATATTAGCTTTTAAATTATACTAACCAATTTTTCTTACAAATGTCAATTTCTCTTTTAGATGCATGGTCATATATACATTTCATGCTTCAAGAGTTTTTATACGTTGAAGCCATGATTCTATGTAGGATATTTATATGGAATGACAAACCAATGGTAGATAAGTAATTGTCAAATCCATTTTAAAAGTTATTACTATGAATCTGTTCGGTAGCTGCTCTAGCAGTTGGTAGTTGTTAGCTATTTCAGTAGTCATTAGATGTTAATTGTTTAAGTAGCGGTTGAAAACCGAAGTGTTCGGTAAAAACAGTTGTTTGATTGGTAATTAAATTTAAAATGACAAAAAATAACATTTTAATATTCACTTAGAATTTTCACTAAATTGAAAAGAGATGATTTCACTAAATCTAAATGTTCAATATTTAAGAGAGAAAAATTTAAAAGTTCACTATTTTATAAATAAAATTAGAAATCTTAATATTTTAGGGAGCAATATTTTTAATTTTTAATATTTTCTTGAGTTCAAATGCATATATATAAATAAACATTTTTTTACTATCAATTATAAACAAGCCAAGCATAAAAAATAATACAAAGAAATAATGTGATGAAGAAGGGTTTTAAATTAATAAAGGATAGGGTTGTATAAAATTTTTTGTAGAAAAACCTAAAACGCTAAATATTAGGTGAGATAATATTTTAGAAAACGCTCCTTCTTACTAATGTTGGATGGGAGGAATGGTTGAGACTTCATCTCTCTTAACTAAAGATCTCAAGAAAGTTTGAGCCTTGGGCATGGAAATTGCCACGCTAAATTATTTTTTAAAAATTATTTATATATGTAAAATTACATTTGGTTTTTACTTGAAAATTATATTTTATTAATATAAAACTTATTTCATAAATATATCTAAAATTTTTATGAATAAAATTCAAATATATTGTACTTAATTCATATTGAGTTCAAGTCATCTCCACCATAAATGTTAATTCATATTTGGTGAATTTATTCGAAGTGGAAGGCTACACCTTCTACAATGTAGTCCATAATATTTTTCTGGTTCATTAGGCTGGCCATGTATAAAAAAAATTATATTTTCAAATCAATATATTTCTATATTTTTTATATAGAAATTCTAGTAATAAACCACTTATACAAAGAATGGAAAAACACAATCTTGACTTGAAGTATCTGATCGAGTTGAGAGAGCATAATATTTATGCTATAGGCAATTACTTGCTCCGCTTGGTGGCTATTTATGGTCATTGTTTTATAACCATGGTCTTTTTACAAGTCCGATCTGATTACCTTCAAATTTCTTTCTTCTATTGGAGGTGAGATATGTACTTCTTTCTGCATAACAATTCAAATAATAAAAGACGCTAGACAAAATCATCATAATGGTAATAACAATAACTCAGACCTAGATCTAAGAACAAAATCTTAAGATATGAGCAACAATAAATTCCAACAACAATAAACCCAAGATACATACAACAATAAATTTCTATATTTGGGGACAATAATTTAGATTTGTATAGATCTGAGGATTATTTGTAAAAAAGAACAAATAAAAAAGGAAAAAAGTGACCACTGATGTGAGCACACCGATGGCCACAAGGGAAAGTTTGACCCCGATGTGAGCTCACAAATGACTGTCTGTGGAGGAAGAAAATAGAGCTTTTAGGTTTTAGGTTTTAGGAGAAAGGGGAGATATATTCTCTTTTACATTTGAAAATACTTTAACAATTAGTAAATTTATAAGAAAGTACTCATTTTCATTTGTATCTCTAAAATTTTTCAAATTCTATCTATTAAATACTAAGTGATATAATTATTAATAAGTTATAAAATGCATTTGACAAATCTCTTAAGAATTTTTTATTTATAAGTTTAAGAAATTTCTAGGATTGAAAAAAAATTTTAAAATAGTCAATGTGGAATAATAAACATATTTAATATTTAAGTATTATTGAAATTAAACGTGAAAAAATAAAGCACAACATAGTACGTCAATCATTCCCAAAACGAAAAATCTTAAATCCCATTAAGAATATATTTACTATTTTACCATTTCTCATTTTTTTATTGCTATGTATTATTATTTGCATAAACTTTTCTCAATGTATATATATATATATAGATGAAAAAAATAATGCATAGCCCACGTATGACCCACAAAGGTGCCATATGATAGTAATCTATCCTCCCACCATGAATTTTCTTATTGACATTATCTCTTCCTACTTTCTATAATTATCATGGGTATTCTATTTATTGTAGAAAGATGAGTAAAGAGAATGGGGTTTAGAATGTAAAACAATTTAAGAAAGAAGGGTGAAATTGTAATATGAACAGTGATTTTGGGTTTCATTTTAGTGTATGCATATATAATATAATATCATGGGGAAAGAAATAAAAAACACCGAATAAATGTAAAAATATAAAATTAAGGGATATTTTTTATATTTTTTCCTATAGCTTCTAATAAACATTTTAACTACACATTTCTTATTTTAATTTTAATTATATATAACTGAAAATTTATTACTTTTCTTTGGAATACCTCAATTTATTTAAATTATTACTAAAAAGGCATTTTCCATTAGAAATTTCCTGTATGAATGTTTGCATGACATTTTTCATGCAAAAAACTTGTGTAAAATAAATTGTGAATGATCAAATTTGTGAAATTGATATTAGAGCTATTATATAATGTGTGTATACATAAATGACACACACCCATATATATATATATATATATATATATATATATATATATATATATATATATATATATATATATATATATATATGGTTATTTAACAATACATGTTGGAACATTTTTGAGACATTGGAGTAAAATTAAATATTGTAGTTATGAAAACTACTTAAATTGACAATTAGATAATTAATAAACAAAAGGAAGGAGAGTTAAAAATAGAGTTTTCCTTATCTCTTAATAATTCCAATAAAGTCAACTAGTTGGTTATTGCATTGGTTCTGTATATTATGCTGGTTTATTTTACTTGGCATTGTAAATCAATGTCATGGGAAAAAGAAAGAAAGAAAAAAAAAAAAAAAAAAAACCAATCAATGTGAAAATACAAAATTAAAGGATATTTTTGACTTCTTTCGTCCCATAATTTTTGTTCTATTTTCTTTTTTCATCCATCTCAAATGATTGTCTTGTTCTTCTTTTAGGAGTGAATAATATTTGGGATTACTATTTTACTTATTTAATATATTTTTATTAACAAATATAATAGTCAAACTATATTATATTGTTGTTAATTAAATCTTGATATAAATAGAATTAACGTATCAACTTTTAATCTTCAACAAAACTCTATTGAATCAAATGTTTGATTAATTTCGAAAATAATTTAATATGGATCATTTAAGTTTTATGGATACTAACATAAGAGCATATTTACGAAAAAATGGAATAAAAATTATAATTTTATCATATTAACTAAATTTTCTTAATCCATGTGTCAATCAAATTAGAATACAAATTATGGGATGGAAGAAATATATTTTTTCCCTATAATTTATAATAAATATTTTTAACTACACATTCCTTGATCTTAATTATAATTATATAACTACAAATTTATACTTTTGTTTTTTGGATTCCTTCATTTAAATTTATTACTTTTTACATAATAAATGCATGTATATCCATATTTGAAATCATTTGCATCTTAAAAGGTTATTACGGCAATTAGATTTAAAAAAAAAAAAAAAAAAAAAAAAAAAAACAAAAAATCAAAATCTCAAGCTCACTCCTCTCTCCAGAATCTCAGGGAGGAACCAAAATGTATGTATCCCTTGAAGAAGGAAAAATTATACAATAATAATAATAAAAAGTTTATATTGAATAACAAAACAATAGTAGATAAACAGATGTGCACGGGTGAATCCCATAAATTCAGTAATTTTTTCTTTTCTCTGGCAGTTGCGGCTTTTCTTTTTAAAGATAATATTACGATTTCGTTAAAAAATTTCAAATCAATACAAATATTACAGTAGGACATGACTCCTCTTCTGAAGACCAGACATAGAATAAAACTATAAAATAATTATTATTCGTTGATCTAATAAGAAATCCTAATTAAAAATAGAAGGTGAACTCGAAGAGAACGGATGGATCTTCAAAAGTAGTTGATTAAATAAACTCTCTGAATCTTCTGTACATAGTGTAATTATCCATGAATTAGTTGCTTATGACGAACACAAAGGATTTGAACCACTAAATCTAACGGAGGAACAGGTCGCACTACCAAGCTCCAAAAGATAAAAATCAACGAATAGTTGAAAAATTCTCTACAAATTGTAGCATATCCAAATAAACCAAACAAATGCAAACAACGAAACAAAACTCCATATAAAATAGAGAGATCATAAACTCTACACAAAATGAAGATAAAACAAAAATAATAGCAAAAACATAAATAACATGAATTTATTTCATATAATATCCTAAATGGAATCACAGCTTCACTATATAAAAACTCAAGAAATTATTTAAGTCACTAGGGGTGAGCAAACTTTGGATAAAATAAAAAATTAAACCAAACCAAACTATTTTCGATTTTTGAATTGATTATTTAATTTTTGGTTCCGGCTTTGATTCCTAATTTTTTATAATTTCGGTTTTTCAATCTTTGGATCGGTTATTATAAAACATTTATTTTCTGAGTAAAATCAAATTGTTTAACCAAATCGATGTGTCGAATCAAACCGACCAATTTGATTTGGTTTCAAAAAAAGATATCTTTAGTTTTTGATTTTTGCGGTTCAGATTCCAACTGCCTATTTGCACAGATGTAACCAAATAGAGACCATCATTTTCTTATGGAAATTAATTTTAACTCTAAATTGTGTCATAATACATGATATTAAACCCGCATTTTAGAAGTACGTAGTTATAAATCCCTATTTATTGCATCCGTTAATTCATTTATCAATTTTTTGTACTTTTTTGCCCATAAATTATTATTTTGTTTTATATTTTGCCAAAATTAACTAATTTGTTTCTAATTTGCTCTCGGGTTCGATCTCCATTAACACATTTTTAGGGAGGGACGAAAAGTCTTAATTGTCGCTAATCCCAAGCCGCATTAGGTGATCCCTAGTAATAGAGTCCGGATACCGGTGGTTACATAAAAAAAATTAAAAAATTGACAGAATGATCTAATTGTGTAATTGAGGCAAACAATGAGTCAAAATTATATATTTCTAAAAATATAGAGGCAAAATCATGTATTTTGATAAAATAGGAGGATAAAATAGTGAAGTTTCCATTTCCTCTTATAAAAGTGCAAAATGACAAGACAATTTTTGTTTCAAAATTATTTCTTCTCAATTTTTTAATAAAATAAATCCTGTAACAGTGACTTGGACGCCACATCATCAAATAATTTTATTTTATTTTGCTTTAACTGCCATGCCATGTTAGCGCCACACACACACACACACACACACACACACACACACACACACATATATATATATATAAATGGGATTAGTTATTTTGAGGTAGAAAAAAAAGTAAAGAAATTATTTATTTAGACCGGATCTATAGCTATGCTTATAAGAGTATTCCGATTTTATTTTCATTATATGGTCAGAAATATTCTCGTTTCAACAAAAAATCTTATTCTCATATGTTTGATCTATAAGTGGGTATAGACCCAATCTAGATAAAATTATCCCAAAAAGTTAACAATAAAAACTATAGAATCAATGCATGGGGTAGAAAGAAAAAAGAACACTAATAAATGTGAAAATACAAAATCAAATGATACTTTTTATATTTTTTTCCTATAGTTTATAATAAAAATTTTAACTGCACATTCCTTGATTTTGATTTTAATTGTATATAATTACAATTTTTTTTTTTTTGTTGATTCCTCAATTTAAATTATTAACTTTTAGGGAGTGTTAAAAGTTGGAGTTTACCTTATCTCTTAATAACTTCAATAAAGCTAGCTAGTTGGTTATAGCATTGGTTTTGTATGATTTACTCATGCAGTTATTAGATCAAATTCATTTTAATTTTTTGGCTCTATACTTCTTTTTTTTTTTTGATGAGTTATACTTCAAATTTAAACTAATTATAAACTATATCCTAATTAAAATGAAAAAAAAAATGTCATTTTCATAGTATTTAGAAGGACAAAATGTCAAATTGATCTTTGAACTTTAGAAATCATATAGTTAATTTAGTCTTTGAATTTCAATACTCTAACTTCAGAAATTTAATAACTTTTTACCAATCGAATTAATAATTTCATTAATTAATTTTTAAATTAAAAATATAATTAATTTCAATAAAAAAATCTAAAATAAAATTGACAATATTAGAGCAGTGGAGTCGAGTGATATTAAAGATGATAATCAAAACAGATTGAATGCTAATATTTCTGTCTTAGGTTGATTTAATCTCAACAAAATCTCAATTTATTAATAAATATTTAGCATTTTCTTATCATTCAACATTATAATAGGTAACCCAATTAATATGCAATAGAATACATTAAACTTGGAAATTTGACATTTTCAGAAATTAGAACTCATTAAAATGAAATGTCAATCATGTCCATGCTGAAGCTCAACATCATGACACTCTCCATGAAGCCACATTTGTTGGGTGTTGTTTTTTTGAAGCTTCCCATATTTGTAGGGATGAAATTGAAAGAGCAAGAAGAAAGTTGAAGAATTGGGATATTTTCACAATTGCAGATTTCAATCACATAACCATCTGGGTCACGAAAGAATATTTGATCCACTCTATTCCCATCATCTTCTACCTCTTGAGTCACACATACCTAATTCCCCTTTCTTGTAGCCTTCTCTTTACAAGCCCAATATTTTTGCACTGAAATCACATTTCAAAACTACCTTTGTTACTATTAACTTAATTATCGTAAACAAACGACTTACTATTAGTTATGAACAGAGCTGTGAACGGAGCGAACTAAAAATAAAATATTCATAGTAACCAATCCTAACTAGTTTTGGATTATAACTTAATTATTTTTATATATTTTAATTACCAGTAATGAAATGTGATTATTGTTGGGATTAATTGGACGAGGTTCAACAATGATATCAAATTCATTGATAGCTGGGTTTTCAATCAAATGTATTCGATGCCATAACTGTAGAACCTACATAAAATCAATTCAAATAAGTGAAAAGTTCATATTCAAGAAAAATTTTTGTACATAGATATTTACCTATTGATCTTTGCGACATTAAAAAAATAAACTAAAAAAAGAAAGAAAAACAAACCAGGCTCCATTGAATTTGAAAGAAGAGGGGCGTTTGATAAGAACAAAGCCCAAAACTTCTTCGTAAAAGCGCATAGATGTCCACACAGATCTGCACAACAAAGAAATATGATTTAAGGACAAAAGGGGCAATGGCTCATGATAGATGCCCACTTCCTCAATTTCCATTTCTATGGTTTTGTTTGAAAAGCATAATAAGCAAACTCTCCTTTTTATAAATTAGCTTGAAGTTTGGGAATGTCTCATAAATTGGAATTCAAATTTATTCTTGAATGTTTTTGTATTTGTGTATGATGAGGAACTTTCTTAGCAGATTGTATCAATTTACCAATCAGCCAAATAAAACGCGGTCTTGTGTTTCATTTGCCTAATGCATGTAATAGGTTAAAAGATGAAAGATTTTTACACGTCTTATTAAATATATATCTTTTGATATAAAAATGGAAAGAATTATGAGAGATTTCTATCCTGAATTAAATAATTTTGATGGTAATAATGACATTTTTTCAGAGGAATCGGATAAAAGAATTTCTTTATTATTTCAAGTAATTCGAGGTAAAAAAACTGATTTACTATGATTTTTTGTGTCCATTTAAGTAAGACCTTAATATATGTCGGTGTTCCTTTAATTTTGAAAATCATATGTGTAACACATGTTTATATTTTCATTTTACTGCAACTTTCCTTTTTATTATATCGAATTGAATTAATGATGCAAATAAGCTTACAATTAAGTTGCTGGCTAGTAATCTTGCAATCTCCTACGAGCACGTTCATTAATCTCTTGTATCTCAACGACGTGATACGTTAGTAACAAACAACCCTTTACGGACAGAACCGTAACGCGGATACGTATCGTACGTTAGAAGTTAGAAGACACGGTTTCATGTTTGTATTATCATGTGATGTGATTTATTGTAATAATAATGTAATATACTAATCTTAGATATTACTATGTATTCCAACGCGGAAATTGTACTGTGAATGAGATTTGCAGGAAATATCAGTTTTTGCTCTTTTCAATCAATTAATAATAATAACTTACTATTATTATTATTATTACTGAAACATCCAAGAAATTTCTAAATATTTCTTTCGAATAGAATTTCTAAAATTTTTAAAACTTGATTCTTATTTCCCTGTTTAGTTTTACAGTCCGAATATAATAACCCAAGTTGGAGCACATAGCATATTGTTTTGAGTCTATTTAAATTAGATAAATGTTCAACTTCGTATTTCAGATTTCATTAGATATTTTATAAATAAAATATTAAATTTTCTGCCGATCAGGTGTGGTTTTATTGGTTTTTTTATGTCACGTAAAAATATGGAAAATGAGGGCTCTCTCTTGATTAACATCCTTCGCTTTGAATCGCAATCCAGTTTGATTAAATGAAGTTGAAGCAATTAGATTTGTTCATTAAAATGTCAATTTCAACCTCTATTTCTCCGAAGCCAACAAAGTACTTATCTGATTTGAAATAAACTTAAAAAAGTGTAAGAGAAGTTATATGCCTATTGCTTTCAGTTATCTTATGTTAATTGCTTTGGGCCAGCTCTGCCAATCTTTGTAGGAAGTTTGTGATCTTTATTTGCTGCGAATTACATTAGCGCAAGAAGAGAACATATATCACCAGAATCACTATATCTTTGATCTGTTAACAACGACTTGAGTGGTAAGTCACATTTAAATTCGATAAATTATTTTTATAAAATCAAAGATCTGGTCAAGAAAAAAACACTCGGCAGACACAAATTAAAAAAAAAAAAAAAAGAATTACTGTCTCACGGAGACGGGCAGAGGGAGAGGGAGCATTGGGGGAGCTCGGGCCCTCCAAACTCCAAAATATTTTTTATTTTGTTTTATAAAATACTGTAAAATAATTATTTTCTTCACTTTGGATCTTTTTTTTTTTTTAATTTTTTTATTCCTCAAATTCTAAAGTATAATTTGGCCCTGCACAAAGACGCTTCTCATTAATTATGTTTAATGTTCTTTGATATGCACTCTTCTCTAGAAATTTGATCACTTCTCTTTTGAAAGTACTCCAATAATAATATTACAAAAAGCATCAATCATATTTGGAAAATTGTGCTTTTAAAATACATGAAAAGAAATTTAATATTCCATTTATCTTAAAATATAAGTCGTTGAAGATTTTTACACAAAGACTAAAGAATCAATTAATTCTATTACATTATAACAAAACCAAGGATAAATAACTAAAATATCATTTATTTCAAAACTAATAGTTATTTGTAAAATCATTTATTGTATCTAATGTTAATAATGGTAACATTAGAAAATATCATTTATTATTATTGAAAATATTAAAAAACTTATATTTTGAGACAAAATAATCAACTAAAAACGACTTATATTTTGGGACAGAGGGAGTATCAATTGCATCAACTAAACCAAAAATGTGGTAACTGTATCTATTAAAAAAATAATTATATAGCTTAACATAAAATTAAGTGAGGACATAAGAGCAGCAAAAGATAAAAAAAAATAGAAAAGAACATATGACTATAATAATTCTATTTTGTCTTAAATTGGTCACAACTAGAGAGCATGTGCTAGGAAAGTTCCTCACCATCCAAAGAGTGAATTTGAACTGAAAAGTGATTTAGATATTTGCAAACTTCTTCTTCTATAAAAGGTGGATTTACTAGTTATGTTGTTCATAGAAACAAACCAGCTAGCTTGATTAAGTGGAAGACAGCAAAATTAAGCTCAAGTGTTAGAGAGAGTTCAAACAAACACACACCAATGGAGATTGAGGAAGTTAGCAGCTGCGAGGCATTGCCCCTTCTGTCCTTGAATCATATTTCTTTGTTGTGCAGATCTGTTTGGACTTCTATGCGCTTTTATGAAGAAGTTTTGGGTTTTGTTCTTATCAAACGCCCCTCTTCTTTCAAATTCAACGGAGCCTGGTTTGTTTTTCTTTCTTTGTGGGTTTCTGTTTTTAATGTTACGTGATCATAGATAAATATTCATATGCAAAAATATTCTTTTCAAATATGAACTTTCTCATTATTTAAGTTGAATTAATGTAGGTTATACAATTATGGCATCGGCATACATTTGATTGAAAATCCAGCTATCGATGAATTGGACCCCATTGTAAAACCTCATCCAATCAACCCCAAGGATAATCACATTTCGTTTCAGGTAAGTAAGATACACAACAACAATTAAATCGTAATCTCAAACTAGTTAGAATCGGTTATATGAATCTTTTGTTTTTATTTCGCTCGGTTCATAACTAACTAATAGGCCGTTTATTTACAATAATTAAGTTAACAGGAGCAATAGTAACAAAGATAGTTTTGAAATGTGATTCAACAGTGCACAGATGTTGGGCTTGCAAAGAGAAGGCTACAAGAAATGGGAATGAGGTATGTGACTCAAGTGGTAGAAGATGATGGGAATAGAGTGGAGCAAATATTTTTTCATGACCCAGATGGTTACATGATTGAAATCTGCAATTGTGAAAATATCCCAATTCTTCCACTTTCTTCTTGTTCTTTCAATTTCAACCCTAGAAGTATGGGAAGCTTCAAAAGGACAGTACCCAACAAATGTGGCTTCATGGAGAATGTCTTGATGGAGAGCTTGAGCATGGACATGTTTGACATTTTATTTTAATCAGTTCAAAGATTGGGGAAGTTTTCAATTCTCTTTGCTTCAAAAAAATTTCAGATTCCCTATTTTACAAGGTATTTTTTTAATATGTATTTGTTAATTGGGTCATTATATATGTTTGATAATAAGATTGTGAGAAAGAGTGAATTAGCATTATTGTGTTTTTTTTTTTTTTTTTTTTTTTTTTTTTTTTTTTTTTTTTTTTTTTTTGTTGAATACCTTAAACCCAAGATGTGGGCTTTTTGTTTCAGTTAAAATGAAAACAGTTTGTAGTTATATTGTTTAATTAAATTTCAGCAATTTGTTTTGTTATGTATATATATTTTTTCTTATTTTATTTTTAGTTCTGTTTTGTAAGTATTGATTATTTTGTTACACTCGTTATTATTTTTTTTCTAACCTGTAATTAAAAGTAAACACTTGGGATATGCTCCTTCATGAAAATATTAAGTTGTTCACATCACTTTATATAGGTTGAAATTCGAGTTGAAACTAATTTACAAGCTTGAGTTTGAGTTCAAGCTGATTTACGATTTACGATTTTATTTACTATCATTGAATTAATTCACGAGTCTTATTATAAAGTTATTTGAACTTCACTTATTTATTAAATCAATTAGAAAATTTTTCTTTTTTTATATGGAAAGGGGATTCGAACCGTCAGATTGTAATACACTTACCACTATTATGCCTTGCTGTGCTACCGAATGAATTTTTTCAGAATCAAAAACTATAAATAGTTGACAAGGGAAAGCCATAGAATAAGAGGTTGAAAGAATGATGGAGGGTGGTGTTTTAGGAAAATAAATGAATTTGAACTTCCCTAATTTAGTTCCTTGAAGCTGCCTTTTTTTTTATTATTAAAATGAGAGATAAAAAAAAATAAAAATAAAAGCAACTAATTGTCAACTTTCTTCCCATAGTTATTTTCACTTTAAATATAATGAAGGAAAAAAAAATTTATCTTCCTTTATTTAGAAAGACAAAATTTTAAAGAAAATAAAATATTATTATTGAAAATTGACAGTTATATTATTATTTATTTTCAAACAATAAAATACACTTATAATTATTTTAGAGTGTTTGGGTAATTTAATAAAAATAAATGAAATTCTCATTTTCTTTCGTTATTTTCTCTTTAAATTGCAAAGATTCAAAATATATTAACCTTAAGTAAAATAATCTCATTCAAGCAAAGGTTAAAATTAAACCATCCCACAAAAATTGCGAAACAATCATAAAAAAACTGTAAGTATTCATAAGCTGAGAAGACAGAAGAGGCTAACAAGTTAGCGCAAAAAATTAGAAAATTTGATTTTAAGTTCCTTTTGGAATAATCGTGATTTGTAATAATTGTTTTGTTATGTTGATTCTTATTTGGAAAAAAAAAAAAAAAAAAGTCCTTGAAGATTGGTTAAACCAAACCAGCCTTACAAAATCAAATCAAATCTTAGAAATTGGCGATTCATAGGCAGTGACTCGGTAAGAGAACCCATCCGAACTACAGCGAAAACGAATTTTCACAATGCAATTGTCACTGCTTATGGACCTTCCAATCTCCAAACCGTTACAAAACAAAAAATCAATTTTTTCTGTTTTCTAATTCAGTTATCTTCATTAAAAATCAAATCCAACTGAAACAACTAAATTTATATCTTAATATTCTAAATTAACCGATTTAGTTGACAAATTAAATCAAATTCGATTAATAATCATGTCAATTTAGTTTGGTTTTCTGGTTGAACGGATAGCTGAACCTCCAAACATCATTTTGGTTATTTGATCCATTTATAGAAAATCGAACCGAAACCAGCTGTTCGGTGTTCGGTGGAAAAAAAAAAGTGCTTAAAAAGGCAACGGTCAGTTGAAGAGTAGATCAAGTAACTTGTAGTACGTTTTAAGGAAATTCCCCTTCAAAAGCCACCATTTCTATAAGCAGAGACCACGCAAATTGAGGACGATGAGGCTTTCGATTCTATCGTTCTTGCTTCTCTCGACGGTGACGTATGGTATTCCTGCACCTCGTTTTATGCTTGATGGATTATCTGGAACTGGAAGCAGCAATTTCTTAACCACTGAAGAGCTCTGGTTCAATCAGACTCTAGATCACTATTCTCCATATGTACTTTTCTTTTGCTCTTTTAACCTCACAATTTCGCTAATCAAATTGTGCTTAAACAGATACTTTTGAGTTCATTCAAGTTTGATTACCTGTTTTGTAAATTCTCAAATGGATTTTGGAGATTTGAGTTAATTATTTGGTTGGTTTTGATGTTTCGCAGGATCATCGTCGGTTTTTTCAGAGGTATTATGAATTCCTGGACTATTTCAGAGTTCCAGATGGACCCATATTTTTGAAAATTTGTGGTGAATCTTCATGTTCTGGCATAGCCGATGACTACACCAGTGTAAGTTATTCTAATGTTTTGTTAGCTTCTTTTCAATCTCTGGTTGAGTTTGGTTTGTGTTAAGAAACGGAACAATATGAATTTCATTGCTCACATTTGGCATGTTGTTCATTAATACGTAATGTTGTTATTATTATTTTTAAGCTTAAAGAAATATTGGTTGTTAATATCTAATTGAGTTTCAATTTTTAAAGTTTCGTTAAGATACGATCCAACGAAGCGCAATTTTGTGCGTTTCCACTTTGAAATCTGCTTGTGAGTATAGTTTTGCATTTAAAGAATCTCCAAGTCATGGATTACAGGCATTTGTGATTTGTTGTTAAGAATTTTTTTTTTTTGGTCTCCTTTGAAGTGGGTATAATTGGTAAAGGTAAAATAAATGCTGTGGTTGTACACAGGTTTTGGCTAAAAAGTTTGGAGCAGCTATTGTTTCACTTGAGCATCGATACTATGGTAAAAGCTCGCCCTTCAAAACATCAGAAACAGAGAATTTGAGATATCTTTCATCTAAACAAGCGCTCTTTGACTTGGCTGCCTTTCGTCAGCATTATCAGGCAAGCTGTTTTGTGAATTCCAGATTTTTTTTTTTCCCATTTCAGAGATTTTTTTGTAGGTGAAGTCATAAAGATAATACACAATGAATCCAATAGATACCTGAATCCCCTCTCTCCATCTTAACTTGTATGAACGGAAATCAAGATCAATCCAATGTAGTGAAAAATTGCAGCATCATAATTGTTTTATTACCGCAATTTGCTGCAATTAATGAACAGGTCCTGCAGTTTACTTTGGATCTTTATAGCCATGAGTTACCTTTCTTTCTTTTCTATTGATTTTTTCACAAAAACCTTGAGCACACCTCTCAGACACACTCAGGCACATAAGATGTAAAATTTTTATGTACACAGCTATGTGTGCAGATATCTTTATGCCTATATACAAGTTTTAAGGATGTCCAAATGAAAGCTCAAAATGTAGAGAGTTGGTTGTCTTAGTTCTTTGAGATATTAATTCATTGTATTTACAACTAGGCATCCCTTTTGCAGCCTAAATTTGGCCAGCAGATGTCATAATGGTTTTCCAATATGAGTTGAAGATGATTTATCAATTTCTTTGTTCCTCTTGAGGACCATAGCTATAATTATTATTATTCAATAGTGCAATTTTTCTTCATTTTGGGGCTACTCAAGTTTTCATATTCTTTGATAATACTCAGGAATCCCTAAACCTGAAGCTGAATAGAACAAATCTTGACAATCCTTGGTTTGTTTTTGGGATATCTTACTCTGGAGCTCTCAGTGCATGGTTTCGTCTTAAGTTTCCTCATTTAACATGTGGAAGTCTTGCAAGTTCTGCTGTTGTTCTTGCTGTTTACAATTTCACTGAATTTGATCAGCAGGTAAGCACAATGTTCATTCTGTAACATACATGTCAAATACATCTTAGGCAATGTCCTTCAGCATGCTTGTTCTTTCTTTCTTTATTTTATTTATTTGTTTATTTGATCCTCTGTTGAATGTTTGTGTTTTTCCCCTTTGTTTGCTTCATGAAAATTTTTGTCTGCATCTGCTTTTGTTTTGTGTAAGCCTTTGCTTTCCCTGTCCATGCTTTGCCAGATTGGCAAGTCAGCTGGTGCTGAATGTAAAGCTGCATTACAAGAAATCACTCGACTTGTTGATGAAAGGCTGGCATCAAACAGCAATGCAGTAAAAACATTATTTGAGGCTGCTGAGGTTTGCTTCATCTGTCATCAAACTAATTTATAGTTTGAGAGTCTTAACAATGAGATGAACTACACAGTAGACGGGATTTTATTTGTGCTTCTCAGCTCACATGAGTACATTTTTATCTCTTTTGCAGCTTGAGATTGATGGTGATTTCCTGTATTTCCTGGCAGATGCAGCTGTTACTGCAGTATGCTTTGTTTCTTTTTTTTTTTTTTTTGCTTTGTTGCTTACTATCAAAAATTAGTATTAATCATGTTACTGTCATAATTTGCAGTTTCAATATGGGAATCCAGATAAGCTATGCACTCCTCTTGTTGAAGCAAAGAAGGCTGGAGACGATTTAGTGGTAAGCCTTCCTGTCTTGTCTTGCCATGATCTTTATGTTAAATTACAAAAATTCACCTAACATTTGACAAAATATACACTTGAGACTTTCATACACATGCATATACATATTGATTGGTCCTCCTTCATTACAAGTTCATCACTGTTTAGTCCTTTAATTACAATTTAATCCCCATTTTTAAAATGAAAAAATCTTGTAAGAGTTTACCTTTTCATATATGCACTTTAGTCCAGAGGGATTAAAGTGTATGAAAGTTCAAGATGTTGCTTCATTTAAAACCTTAGGGAGTAAAAAATTATTTATTTAGTAAAAAAAAAAAGATTAAAATGTCTAGTCTTTTAGCAGAAGGATTAAAGTGTGACAAATTTGGAAAGTTAATTAGCATAAAATTCCATTCGAGAAATGTGATCACCTAAATATATATTTCACAAAAATGTTAGGATCTTTTTTTTAAAAAGAAAATTACATGATTCTTGAAAATGTGATTGAGATCGATTCTTCAGAGAACTTTAATTTTTTTCCCTGTTATTTGTTCAATCACAATTGAACCATCTACGTTATCTTGCATATTCCTCTGTGATAGAAGTCGAGAACTTTATTAATTTTGGTACTTTGGGGTTGGGGGGGAGGGGGGCGGTGGTGTGCAGTGTGTGCATGCATAAGGCATATTCTTACTAACAACTAAATGATTGATTAGACTACTTATTGTTTGACACTTCGTTGGCCTTCCGGGGAAACGAATGATTCTTGCTGGACAAATAGTCGAGTACGGTCCTTCATTCATTCTTTGTATGTGATCTTTGCATCTTTGGATATATAAAATGCTGCAGAAGTCACAATTTCCAGCTGAATGTTACCTTGGCATTAAATAGTTCCTATGATGTTGATTCCAATGCTAGAAGTGGATTAATGGGTTTAACAATCTTACAAAAACTTCACCCACCAGAATTATTCTCCTTGATATTGATTGCCTTTGATGATTGGCTAAGAAATGAAGGACTGAGGTGGGGTTAGGATTCGTCTATATATATATATATATAGATATACATATATTGTGCTGACTATACAATTTTCAATGGCAACTATGATTGTTTTCCCTTTCCCATTGACAGGCAATAAAATCAATTTATTGGTGAATATGGTGCCATCTTTCCTTGGTTGTTTAACATGCTTCTAATGGAAAATCAAAATAACATTTTTATTGCAGGAAGCTTATGCCAAATATGTTAAAGAATACTTCGTTACAAGCTTGGGTGTTAGTGTCCAAACATATAATCAAAAATACTTGAAAGGCACTGCTGTTGTTGAAAATTCTTCAGATCGGTTATGGTGGTTCCAAGTTTGCACTGAAGTTGCATATTTTCAAGTTGCACCCTCAAATGATAGTATTCGCTCCTCAAAAGTTGACACAAGGCATGTTTTCTGATCCACCATGCTTTATATGCCTTATATATGTTAAGACTTTTTATGCTTCCAGAAAATATATAAAATGTCAAACGTGACAATGTTGTTTTAATATGGTCTTGTCGTCTGTCTGCAAATTCACCACTCTTATGTTGCAGATACCATTTGGATTTGTGCAAGAATGTCTTCGGGGAGGGCATCTATCCTGAAGTTGATGTAACAAATTTATACTATGGTGGCACAAAGATTGCAGGTCCAAATATATAGATAGTTACTCTTTTATTTTGTTGAGTTGCCTTTTTTGTCTCCTTACATGTGTGTCTCTACTTGTACCATTCATTATATACATTAGTCTTACAAATGTCTACCCTGTTGGATTGCTTATCATGCAACTTTCTCCCCCCTTTGCTGATGTCCTTATTTTAAGAGCAATCGTTTGACATTTGAAACCAAATATCCTGTCTGTTGCTCACAATGCATCACAAAGGAACTGCATAAACCATAGATAGAAGATTCTTTATGACTTGCCTACTGTTTAATTGTTTCACCTGAAATTCTAGTTTTAGTTAATCTTTTGATATTTTAATTGTCCTTGCAATAACTTCTAACACCACGAAGTAGGGTTTTGGTGGTCAAATTGGGGACTGATTTTGGGCCAGCGTCATCAGTAAAATTTCTCATTTCTGCTTTCGAAGTGATTTTGTATGAAAAAGATGGAGTATGGATAGTAAATCCCGGAGTATTTGACCAAGTTTTTGTTTGCAAGAAATAAAGCCTTGGATGCTGGATAATAACTAACGTAAATTATTGAGGAAAAGAGAGTGTTTCTGTCTAGATATAGGCAAGTTTTAGAAGATAATAATTATATAGCATGCATGGACAAAATAATTACATCTAAACATGATGTTGGCCATCTCTATATTGTTGCCTTGACGAAAGCACCATCAAAAACATGCATTTATATGTAGCTTTCTTTTGCTTCTTTGCAGGCTCCAAAATTGTTTTTACCAATGGCTCCCAAGATCCCTGGCGTCATGCATCAAAACAGATCTCATCACCTGACAGTAAGTTTCTAATAACTTATCTGGAAATATGATCCTGGGAAATGAAAAGTGGAACAATTACTTTGATATGGAATTTAAAACATTTATATTATTTTGTTGAACTTAACAAGTTTCCTGACACAGTAGAGCATGTCTAAATGTAAAAAATGCCTTTGTTCAGATTCATTCGTGTTCACCTTGTCATCACATGAAATTTCAGTATGGCCACTGCTTCATAAGTTCATGAAAGGTAGCAATGGGTGCGGATTCATATAGTTGAACAACAGTTTCAACTAATTGAAATTTTTTACCCCTCTGAAATTATAATTGATCCAAAACCAAATCTGTAGAGAAAACCAAATTTCAATTTGGTTTGGTTATTTTGGTAACTGAAATAACCAAACAATTTTAATTAGCTATTATTACTAATAAAATTTATATAATTAGATACTATTATTAAAAATCATTAAATATTGTATATTTTTGGTACAAGGTCATTATAAATATTATATAATTAAAAAAAATTTATATTTATATATCAATTAAACTTCAGTTATTTCAGTCATTTGAGGTAACCAAATGGAAAACTGAATTTTCTATTACCTAATTAACTGAACTTCATGAGTTGGGATTCTGTTATTTAGTTATATCATAATAGTGCATGCCTTAGTTCTTATCATCGTTTTGCCACAAACTTGAATTTTGATTAGATACCCGAGTGTTTGTAGAACACCACCTTAGATTTAGTTATTCTTTCACTATAACTTTTGTTTCATGCTTATCTAATGTTTGTTATGAGAATTACTGCTATTTAAATTTTAGATTAGTTATACCTGATTTATCTGATGGCCACATTATGCAGAACTGCAATGTTAGATTCAAGCAAGACAATAATATTTGCAATATCTGTTTATTTTCGAGAATGTCCATTGATAACTTTCTTTTAAACTTCACAGTGCCCTCCTACATAATCACTTGCCATAATTGTGGGCATGGGACTGATTTGCGAGGTTGTCCGCAATCTCCTTTAAGCCCTGAAGGTAATTTTTTTTGGGTAAACGAAGCAAATGTAGAATTTATGTTGAAATTTTGCATATTGTCATTTATCTTTCAAATGGTTCAAAAAAGATTTGGACCCTAATTCAGCCATAAATTTTATTGTGACGTCATCTTTTTTATCTTTCTTCATAAAATGCAAAAATACAGATATACCCATGGCTTTTTTGTTTTTTACTTTTCCACAGTGATTAATCCCTCTTCAGTCTTCTCTGATAGTTATTGTCTATTTCAGGTAATGCCCAGAACTGCAGTTCTCCAGATGCAGTTCATAAAGTAAGGCAGCAAATTGTTGAACACATAGACTTGTGGCTATCACAGTGCCATTCAAGTGGTAGGAGTTACATATAGTGTCCTATTTAGAGCAACGATGCATAGAGGTTTCTGAATTGGTCAGTTAACTAACCTTTGCTCTCATGTATTAACTTCTCAACCGATGTTAAGTAGCTCATCGATAATAAGGCATTGCGAGTTTGAGTTGTCGTTTTGTATATTCCTCGACTTCCTTATTTTCAGTTATCTTTTATTTTGTTTTGCCCTTTTTCTGTATAATTTAAATGCCAAAAATCTATGGTTTGTAAATATCTCGTTTGTAAATCTAAAAAAATTGAAATCCGTTTGTTTTTAGAGAATAATTTACTTTTGGAAAATGTTTTCCTTAAAAAACTTTTTTTCAAATAACTTATTTTCTAGTGTTTAGTTGCAATATTGAAAATTAAAAAATATTA